>NW_027506872.1:432500-482500 GCF_052324685.1 Brachyhypopomus gauderio
CAGAGTGAATCACTCTCACAGTCAATCACTCTCGCTCTCACACTGAATCACTCTCACAGTGAATCAGAGTGAATCACTCTCACAGTCAATCACTCTCACAGTGTGAATCACTCTGGGCAGCACGGTGGCTTGGTGGTTAGCACGTTTGCCTCTCAGCATTGGGGTCTTGGGTTCAAGTCCCTATGTGAGTAGAGTTTCCATGTTCTCCCCGTGTCTGCATGGGTTTCCTCCCACTGTCCAAAATATAGAAGTTAGGTAAATTGCTAGTCCCTGACAAATTCTCCATGAGTGTTTGTCTGTGTCTCTCTGTTCAATAAAAAGCAGTTGTCTGAGTGTGTGTGCTTGTATGTCCAGTGGTGGATGGTGCTCTGCCACTAGGGTCTGTCCTCTCTCTCCCCTTCCTGCACCCCATTCAGTCCCCCAGGGGGCTGTGGATCCCGGTAGAGAGTACACTGTGCGCACTTCTCGCCGGTGTGTGATTGGTTGTGTAAGAGTTGTACCTGTGTTAAAATTGTAAAGCGCCTTGGGTATCTTGAAAGGCGCTATATAAATTGAAACATTAATTCATTATCACAGTGAATCACCTATTACACACCACAGGCACAAGACAGACTGGGCCCCCAAGCCATGGAACACCAATAGAATTATATTAATATGGGACAGTCAAATTGGCCAGTGTCCAGTGGATTACTGAGATAAAGAACTCTGGGCCTAATCCAGGGACTCGCTCGTTGCTCTTCCCCAGGGAACAGGCACTGGGTCTGGGAATACAGACAAACCGCTCCCCCTGGGCATGCCCCTGTGCTCATCACCTGCTGTACGTAAGGGCTTTACAGACATAATCCCTTAATCTAAACTGCACTGGGACTATGTTCCCCCGATATGTGTTCATACTTCTGACCCCCAGGAACAGAAGGTACGCCCGTATCATCTGGGTGTGTGAGTTATGAGCCATTAAGATGGGAGTCCAGTGTGCTGCTGAATACACGTTTGTTCTGTTGGTGCGCTAAGACCCAAACAATGCAGCCCCGTGGTTGCCAAGTGCATCCCCACGGCAACAGCAGCTTCCACCCCCACCCCAACATGCTGGCTATGGCTTCAGTGTGGGGGTGGAGTGGGCGGGCTTTGGTATGCAAATGAGCTGAGGTCACAGAGGCGTGAGAGCTGCTCAGGGCTGCTCTGGGTGGCGGGGCAGTTTACGGCTAGCTGGCACTCGTGAATCACACTGGGGGCACTAACACTACATCTGTCCCATTCCCATGGCACACACACACACACACACGCACGCACACACACATACACACATGCAACACACACACACACCCACACACACACACACACACACACACACACACACACACACACACACACACACACACACACATACACACATGCAACACACACACACACCCACACACACACACACACACACACACACACATACATACACACACACACACACACACACACACACACACACACACACACACACACACACACACACACATACATACACACACACACACACACACATATGCATGCAACACACACACACACACACACACACACACATATGCATGCAACACACACACACACACACACACGCACGCACACACACATACACACATGCAACACACACACACACCCACACACACACACACACACACACACACACACATACATACACACACACACACACACACACACACACACACACACACACACACATACATACACACACACACACACACACACACATATGCATGCAACACACACACACACACACACACACACACACACACACATATGCATGCAACACACACACACACACACACACACACACACACATATACACACATACATACACACATATACACACACACACACACACACACACATGCACGCACAGACACACACACACACACACATGTACGCACAGACACACACACACACACATGTACGCACACACACACACACACGCACACAAACACACACACACACACACTCCTACACACACACACACTCCTACACACACACACAAAATCTATGACATATTGCAAACCATTTAAGCCACGTTTCTCTCACACTGCATTGCGAGTGTGAAAGAAACTGACACAAAAGATTGAGATGGTAGGTGTGTGTAGATGGTAGATTGAGATGGTTAGTGTGTGTGTGTGTGTGTGTGTGTGTGTGTGTGTGTGTGTTGTGTACATTAGAGGGCTAGAGCAGTGACATATGGTGCTAAATGTCCATTTACGTAATCTCGCCAAGCTGAGACACTTACTTTCATTAGCTGGTGCAGAGAAACTGGTCCATGCTTTTGTCTCGTCAAGATTGGACTACTGTAATAGTCTTCTAATTGGATGCTCTAAACCAGGGATGGGCAACTTCCATGATAAAGAGGGCCAAAATTTTTTTCAGCACTATTATTGGAGGGCCACATGTTCTATACCTACATGTCCGACATGTTCTATACCTACATGTCCTATACCTACATGTCCGACATGTTCTATACCTACATGTTCTATACCTACATGTCCGACATGTTCTATACCTACATGTCCGACATGTTCTATACCTACATGTCCTATACCTACTTGTCCGACATGTTCTATACCTACATGTCCTATACCTACATGTCCTACATGTCCTATACCTACATGTCCTATACCTACATGTCCGACATGTTCTATACCTACATGTCCTATACCTACATGTCCTATACCTACATGTCCTACATGTCCTACACCTACATGTCCTATACCTACATGTCCTACACCTACATGTCCTACATGTCCTACACCTACATGTCCTATACCTACATGTCCTACATGTCCTACACCTACATGTCCTATACCTACATGTCCTATACCTACATGTCCGACATGTTCTATACCTACATGTCCTACATGTCCTATACCTACATGTCCTACATGTCCGACATGTCCTATACCTACATGTCCTACATGTCCTATACGTACATGTCCGACATGTTCTATACCTACATGTCCTACATGTCCTATACCTACTTCCTACATGTCCGACATGTTCTATACCTACATGTCCTACATGTCCTATACCTACATGTCCTACATGTCCTATACCTACATGTCCTCAATCCTGTGCACTATCCTTACACTACAAGTATTTGTATGTATGAGGTGTGTGTGTCTGTGTATGTGTGTGCACACATGCACAAATGTGTGTGTATGTGTGCGTGTGGTGCAAGTGTGTGTCTGTGAATGTGTGTGTGCATGCGAGTGTGTTTGTATGTGTGTGTGTGTGTGTGTGCATGAGAGTGTGTTTGTATGTGTGTGTTTGTGTATGTGTGTGTGCACACGAGGTGTCCTACATCGAGTAAACATGATCATGACACATGTGAAGACCACAAACAGTGTTGGTAGGACACGTGTCTCGAGGCTCCACCTACTGGTTGCGAGTGGAAGTGTAATAGTATCAAGTGATAGTTACCATGTTAGCATCCAAATGACTCTTCTCTGGCATTCCGTTGGTCAGTTTGCTGGTCAGGTGGTTGAGTTGCGTGCTCTCTCGTCCGTACCTCACCACGTCGTCTCCCAGCATGCTCAGGGTGACGAGGGCCTGCTCACGAAACCTCAGCTGTTCAATGTGGTCCGTTTCACCCACAATGCACCTTGGCAGCTCACGTTCGTGCCCTGGGAAGAGCTGTCAGTCAGGATCAACACCTAGGCTGTGTCACCAACACCACGAAGGGGCTTGAAAGAGTTTAAAGCTGCTATAAGGGGCTTTGGCAAGACTTTGTGATGTCAGGAACAAATCTCTGAGCTACACTGTGACTCACACTGGACTCATTCATTCTGGATAAGGCCAGAGGACTTACGAAGCACGTCTCCACGTTGGTGGGCGTCTGGAGTTTCGTCTTAACCTGGACACACTCTGTGAGGAGTGTCTGTTGCACCCGCATGCACCGTAACCTAAAAGACACACCAAAGGACATTCCAGGAGTGAACACACTAATAAATACAGTTGCATTCCTGCACAGCACTGGGTGCAAGCTGTTCAGTTCAGGTATTACAAGGCAATGCTAATACGAAACAGCTTTGAAATGTAAAACAAATAAGAAACAATGTGCAGACTCTTATGATACACTTATGACGTCTCCACTAGAGGGAGCTGTACAGTCATATGCTATTTGGTTCTCAGGTCAGAAATTTAAGTCACCGTGTGTCTTAATTTAGAAGGAGAGCAAGAGAAACGGCTCTTTCTTACACACACACCTCTCCCTCTCTCTTTCTCTCACACCCCTCCCTCTCTCTCTCCTTCCCCTCCCTCCCTCTCTCTCTCTCTCTCACACACACACACACACCCCTTCCTCACTCTCTCTCTCCTTCCCCTCCCTCTCTCTCTCTCTCACACCTTCCTCTCTCTCTCTCCTTCCCCTCCCTCCCTCCCTCTCTCTCACACCCCTTCCTCCCTCTCTCTCTCCCCCTCTCTCTCTCTCTCTCACACCCCTCCATCTCTCTCCCTCTCTCTCTCTCTCACCCTCCCTCTCTCTCTCACACACACCCCTTCCTCCCTCTCTCTCTCACATACCCCTCCCTCTCTCTCTCACACACCCTCCCTTTCTCCCTCATACCCCTTCCTCCCTCTCTCTCTCTCTCTCTCTCTCTCTCTCTCTCTCTCTCTCCGTGTTTCTTTTCCACAGTCACACGACACAACTTCTGCTGTTATGTAAACAGAGGATGGCCAGGTGACATTCTGACTAGACAACATTTCACACTAGCTAAAAAAATATTTGTTCTATTAATGTTATACATTGAGAAAAGGAGAGTGAGGGAGGTGTGGGGTAGGAGAGTGGGGGAGGTGTGGGGTAGGAGAGTGAGGGAGGTGTGAGGTAGGAGAGTGAGGGAGGTGTGGGGTAAGAGAGTGAGGGAGGTGTGAGGTAGGAGAGTGAGGGAGGTGTGAGGTAGGAGAGTGAGGGAGGTGTGGGGTAGGAGAGTGAGGGAGGTGAGTGAGGGGTAGGAGAGTGAGGGAGGTGAGGGGTAGGAGAGTGAGGGAGGTGTGGTGTAGGAGGTGGGGGGTAAGAGAGTGAGGGAGGTGTGAGGTAGGAAAGTGAGGGAGGTGTGGGGTAGGAGAGTGAGGGAGGTGTGAGGTAGGAGAGTGAGGGAGGTGAGGGGTAGGAGAGTGAGGGAGGTGTGGAGTAGGAGAGTGAGGGAGGTGAGTGAGGGTTAGGAGAATGAGGGAGGTGTGGGGTAGGAGAGTGAGGGAGGTGTGGGGTAGGAGAGTGAGGGAGGTGTGAGGTAGGAGAGTGAGGGAGGTGAGTGAGGGGTAGGAGAGTGAGGGAGGTGAGGGGTAGGAGAGTGAGGGAGGTGTGAGGTAGGAGAGTGAGGGAGATGTGGGGTAGGAGGTGTGGGGTAAGAGAATGAGAGAGGTGTGGGGTAGGAGAGTGAGGGAGGTGTGGGGTAAGAGAATGAGAGAGGTGTGGGGTAGGAGAGTGAGGGAGGTGTGGGGTAGGAGAGTGAGGGAGGTGTGGAGTAGGAGAGTGAGGGAGGTGAGTGAGGGGTAGGAGAGTGAGGGAGGTGAGGGGTAGGAGAGTGAGGGAGGTGTGGTGTAGGAGGTGGGGGGTAAGAGAGTGAGGGAGGTGTGAGGTAGGAAAGTGAGGGAGGTGTGGGGTAGGAGAGTGAGGGAGGTGTGAGGTAGGAGAGTGAGGGAGGTGAGGGGTAGGAGAGTGAGGGAGGTGTGGAGTAGGAGAGTGAGGGAGGTGAGTGAGGGTTAGGAGAATGAGGGAGGTGTGGGGTAGGAGAGTGAGGGAGGTGAGGGGTAGGAGGTGTGGGGTAGGAGAGTGAGGGAGGTGTGGTGTAGGAGGTGTGGGGTAAGAGAGTGAGGGAGGTGTGAGGTAGGAGAGTGAGGGAGGTGTGGTGTAGGAGGTGTGAGGGAGGTGTGAGGTAGGAGAGTGAGGGAGGTGAGGGGTAGGAGAGTGAGGGAGGTGAGGGGTAGGAGAGTGAGGGAGGTGTGGGGTAGGAGAGTGAGGGAGGTGTGAGGTAGGAGGTGTGGGGTAGGAGAATGAGAGAGGTGTGGGGTAGGAGAGTGAGGGAGGTGTGGGGTAAGAGAATGAGAGAGGTGTGGGGTAGGAGAGTGAGGGAGGTGAGTGAGGGTTAGGAGAGTGAGGGAGGTGAGTGAGGGGTAGGAGAGTGAGGGAGGTGTGAGGTAGGAGAGTGAGGGAGGTGAGGGGTAGGAGAGTGAGGGAGGTGTGGTGTAGGAGGTGGGGGGTAAGAGAGTGAGGGAGGTGTGAGGTAGGAAAGTGAGGGAGGTGTGGGGTAGGAGAGTGAGGGAGGTGTGGGGTAGGAGAGTGAGGGAGGTGAGTGAGGGGTAGGAGAGTGAGGGAGGTGAGGGGTAGGAGAGTGAGGGAGGTGTGGGGTAGGAGAGTGAGGGAGGTGTGAGGTAGGAAAGTGAGGGAGGTGTGGGGTAGGAGAGTGAGGGAGGTGAGTGAGGGGTAGGAGAGTGAGGGAGGTGAGGGGTAGGAGAGTGAGGGAGGTGTGGGGTAGGAGAGTGAGGGAGGTGTGGGGTAGGAGAGTGAGGGAGGTGTGAGGTAGGAAAGTGAGGGAGGTGTGGGGTAGGAAAGTGAGGGAGGTGTGAGGTAGGAGAGTGAGGGAGGTGAGTGAGGGTTAGGAGAATGAGGGAGGTGTGGGGTAGGAGAGTGAGGGAGGTGAGGGGTAGGAGAGTGAGGGAGGTGTGGGGTAGGAGAGTGAGGGAGGTGAGTGAGGGGTAGGAGAGTGAGGGAGGTGAGGGGTAGGAGAGTGAGGGAGGTGTGGGGTAGGAGAGTGAGGGAGGTGAGTGAGGGTTAGGAGAGTGAGGGAGGTGAGTGAGGGGTTGGAGAATGAGGGAGGTGAGTGAGGGTTAGGAGAGTGAGGGAGGTGAGAGGTAGGAGAGTGAGGGAGGTGAGGGGTAGGAGAGTGAGGGAGGTGTGGTGTAGGAGGTGGGGGGTAAGAGAGTGGGGGAGGTGTGAGGTAGGAAAGTGAGGGAGGTGTGGGGTAGGAGAGTGAGGGAGGTGTGGGGTAGGAGAGTGAGGGAGGTGAGTGAGGGGTAGGAGAGTGAGGGAGGTGTGGGGTAGGAGAGTGAGGGAGGTGTGGGGTAGGAGAGTGAGGGAGGTGTGAGGTAGGAGAGTGAGGGAGGTGAGTGAGGGTTAGGAGAATGAGGGAGGTGTGGGGTAGGAGAGTGAGGGAGGTGAGGGGTAGGAGAGTGAGGGAGGTGTGGGGTAGGAGAGTGAGGGAGGTGTGGGGTAGGAGAGTGAGGGAGGTGAGTGAGGGGTAGGAGAGTGAGGGAGGTGAGGGGTAGGAGAGTGAGGGAGGTGTGGGGTAGGAGAGTGAGGGAGGTGTGGGGTAGGAGAGTGAGGGAGGTGAGTGAGGGGTAGGAGAGTGAGGGAGGTGAGGGGTAGGAGAGTGAGGGAGGTGTGGGGTAGGAGAGTGAGGGAGGTGAGTGAGGGTTAGGAGAGTGAGGGAGGTGAGTGAGGGGTTGGAGAATGAGGGAGGTGAGTGAGGGTTAGGAGAGTGAGGGAGGTGTGGGTAGGACAGTGAGGGGTAGGAGAGTGAGGAAGGTGAGTGAGGGGTAGGAGAGTGAGGGATGTGTGGGGTAGAAGAATGAGGGAGGTGTGGGGTAGGAAAGTGAGGGAGGTGTGAGGTAGGAGGTGTGGGGTAGGAGAGTGAGTGAGGTGTGGGGTAGGAGGTGTGGGGTAGGAGAATTAGGGAAGTGTGGGTAGGAGGTGTGGGGAAGGAGAGTGAGGGAGGTGAGTGAGGGGTAGGAGAGTGAGGGATGTGTGGGGTAGGAGGTGTGGGGTAAGAGAGTGAGGGAGGTGTGGGGTAGGAGAGTGAGGGAGGTGTGGGTGGGAGGTGAGGGGTAAGAGAGTGAGGGAGGTGTGGGGTAGGAGAGTTAGGGAGGTGAGTGAGGGTTAGGAGAGTGAGGGAGGTGTGGGGTAGGACAGTGAGGGAGGTGTGGGGTAGGAGGAGTGGGGTAAGAGAGTGAGGGAGGTGTGGGGTAGGAGAGTTAGGGAGGTGAGTGAGGGTTAGGAGAGTGAGGGAGGTGTGAGGTAGGAGAGTGAGGGAGGTGTGGGGTAGGAGAGTGAGGGAGGTGTGAGGTAGGAGAGTGAGGGAGGTGTGGTTGGGAGGTGAGGGGTAGGACAGTGAGGGAGGTGTGGAGTAGGAGAGTGAGGGAGGTGAGTGAGGGTTAGGAGAGTGAGGGAGGTGTGAGGTAGGAGAGTGAGGGAGGTGTGGGTGGGAGGTGAGGGGTAGGAGAGTGAGGGGTAAGAGATGCTTGGTGCTATTGTGCAGAGGGGGTGGTGCCTTGTTGCGGTGGGGCGGAGCTAGGGTGGGGAGGGGGTGGCGCTTGGGTAGTGGTAGGGGGCGGTGCTTGATTGGGAGGGGGCGGTGCTTGAGTGGAGAGCACGCATAGCTAGCGTTCAGTGGCCATCCTCAAACTCCTCCTAACATCCCTGAGGACATGAGCCTGCATTCCATTCTTTATTCACAGAAACACACACACACACACACACACACACACACACACACACACACACACACACACACACACACAAGCATACACGCACGCACGCATGCACATACACACACACACACACACACACACACACACACACACACACACACACACACACACACACACACACACACATACACTCAAGTGATTGACACATGTGTCAGGAAATGGGACAGCCCATCACTAACCTGTGTGAAAGACCCAGATGTCAGTTAAGGGTGTGTCTTTGTGATTGTGACTGACTCTTTCATTAAGATGTTTTTGTCTCTGAGATGTTTGTACTTCTGCACACCTGTTTTATAATTGCTGTATGTGAGAAACATGACTGACGTAACTGTTACATAAAGACAAATCCTATATTTAATTAGTTCAAACTTATGAGGAGAAATCAGGTAGAACTGAAAGTGATGAGAAGACCCATAATTTCAGCAGCTGGGCAGGTTTTGGTGAGCAGCATGATGACAATGTCCTGAGAAAAATCCTACAGAAGACACTGCAGCTCTTCAGTAGGGCGAAATCCCTCTAAACTGGAGTGATCACTTCAGAAATACAGGAGTGATCACTACAGAACTACAGGAGTGATCACTACAGAACTACAGGAGTGATCACTACAGAAATACAGAACTACAGGAGTAATCACTACAGAACTACAGGAGTGATCACTACAGAAATACAGGAGTGATCACTACAGAAATACAGGAGTGATCACTACAGAACTACAGGAGTGATCACTACAGAAATACAGGAGTGATCACTACAGAACTACAGGAGTGATCACTACAGAAATACAGGAGTGATCACTACAGAACTACAGGAGTGATCACTACAGAAATACAGGAGTGATCACTACAGAACTACAGGAGTGATCATTACAGAACTACAGGAGTGATCACTACAGAAATACAGGAGTGATCACTACAGAACTACAGGAGTGATCGCTACAGAAATACAGAAGTAATCACTACAGAAATACAGGAGTGATCACTGCAGGACTACTAGGGTGATCACTACAGAAATACAGAACTACAGGAGTGATCACTATAGAACTACAGGAGTGATCACTACAGAACTACTGGAGTGATCACTACAGAACTACAGGAGTGATCACTATAGAACTACAGGAGTGATCACTACAGAACTACTGGAGTGATCACTACAGAAATCCAGGAGTGGTCACTGCAGAACTACTAGAGTGATCACTACAGAAATACAGAACTACAGGAGTAATCACTACAGAACTACAGGAGTAATCACTACAGAAATACAGGAGTAGGGCAGTCATGGTCTGGTTGTTAGGGAACCGGTATTGTGATGATTCCCAGGCCTGAGGCCATGACTGAGGTGCCCTTGAGCAAGGCACCTAACCCCAACTGCTCCCCGGGCGCCGGGCAAATGCTGCCCACCGCTTTGGGCTCTGCACCACAGCCCCCTTGTAATCACTAGTGTGTGTGTGTGCACCACAGCCCACTAGTAATCTCTAGTGTGTGTGTGTGCACCACAGCCCCCTAGTCAATCAATCAATCAATCAAATTTTATTTATATAGCGCTTTTTACAACAGTTGTTGTCACAAAGCAGCTTTACAAGTGCCGAGTCCTAGCCCCCAGTGAGCAAGCCAAGGGCGACAGTGGCAAGGAAAAACTCCCTAGTTTTTTGCATGAGGAAGAAACCTTGAGAGAAACCAAGACTCAGGGGGGGAACCCATCCTCCTCTGGCCGACACCGGTCACCATGACATGATCACCCTAGTAATCACTAGTGTGTGTGTGTGTGTGTGTGTGTGTGTGTGTGTGTGTGTGTGTGTGTGTGTGTGTGTGTGTTCTAACTGCACAGATGGGTAAATGCGGAGGACAAATTTTGATTGGGCTGAAAATCACAACTGACAAATATGGAAACTTAGTGAGTAATCACTCACTTCAGCGGTAAACACTAGAACTTAACGGGTAATCACTCACTTCAGCGGTAAACACTACAGAAATGAAACAAATCTAGAAGAAAGTGAATCTGTTGATCATAATGAAACAATCTCTCACCACACAGTATTGTCTTCTCATCACCCCATTCAAGCTAAACATATTTCTCAGTCAGGTTTCAACCTGAGTAAGTTGTCATAACCCCCAGACTAAATCTGGCCTGAATTCTCAATCTCTAAAATCTCTAAATCATTATTCCTGTTCAAACACAAAAGATAAGCCTGGGGTGATGAAAGAAGTAGCGTTTGGCAGCATAAAGTGTTTAAATCAACAACGGGTTTACAGTAATACGGTGACACGCCCTGTTGATGTATCGCACTGATATCAGAACATGTTCAAACTCGCCCACCTGCTCCCTGGGGAGATACACTGAGGAGTTCTCAAGAGCTCAGCCCAGCTTAGCGGCAAGCGGCCTCGACGTTAGCGCAGGTCACAAACGCAACCAAACAACACAACAAAGAAATGACATAAACGTCTTTGAGAGCATGAGCAGGAGTGATGATGTCATCTGCTTATCGTATATATATATATAGCAAAAACTTGTTGAGCTAAGCTAATAATAGCACCTACTAGGATTGGGCAGTATGATGACAGTATTGTAAAATTGTGGCAGTATATTAACCACGTGACGTGACATGCCAAATCTGGGGCATTTAAGACATTGTGCGCATTCATTAAAAAGATCTGTGGGCGGGATCAGCAGTTGAAGCTCACTGACATACAGAGGGGAAAAAGCCACCATGACGATTGAGTGTTAGTTGTGATTCAAGCGAGCTGGTTTCAAAGAAAAACACAACAGCTACAGATTGGCAACATTTTGGATTTGTTTCAAATAAAAATGAGAGACCATTGGAGCACGCCCCCACGATTCTAATTTGATATGATTGGTTGATAAAACTGCCAATCTATAATAAAAGCTCTCAATGTAAAAGGTCCTTTCTTTCTTTTACCTAGAAACAGCGGTGTGAAATATTCTGATTGGGTAATTTTTTATTTCAGCACTAAGTATTTTTTTCCAGCACAAGCACGAAAAGTGGATTTGAAAGCCAATTTATAGGAAAAATACAAATTATTGGTGAAGCGTTATTAACATATATTACATATAATAGATAAAGCATCCTTTTTAAGATCAATGAACCTTCAGAGGTGTCATGTGTTGTTATTATAAGAATTAATAATTTGACAAATATTATTAAACAATGGAATTATGATTACGTGGACTTTGCTTGTTTTCACATTTACTAATTGTTCATTTGAAGAAAAAAAAACGCATGCATGTGTAACGATCTGCGCTGGGCAGAACAGGGAGGCGGACACAAACGCTGAGGAGAGCGAGATTTAATAAAGGAGTTTCCAAAGGCAGAGTCGTAATACCGGGCGCAGGTCATATCGGGTGGGCAGTCCATACATGAAATATACACGGGCATAGATACGGACAAGGAAAACAACAAGACAGGTAAACCAGAGGAGAACAGGCAAAACACACGGAGGACGGGAAACACAAAAGAGCGAACTCACGCAATGGCGCAATAACAACGAACAGGCATAAACAAAAAGACCGATACGGACATGGGAGACACAGGGACTAATATACACAGGACTTAACAAGACACAGCTGACAAGGATCAAGACACGGTCGTGGTGAACAGACAGAGACCAGGGCAACAAACAAGCAAGGCGGGGTTAGGGACACGGAATAACAGAAAACACGAGGAACAGACATTGGAGTGACAGCGGGGAGAGGGGGGCGTAGCCCTACGTGACAGCCCTGGACAGACAGCGCCCCTAGCATTTGCCTATGTGGCCTAATGGAAAGGCCACATAGCCCTGTGTGTGTGAGTGTGTATACACACAAGTGTCCACCATTGCACTTTGTCTGCTGCACCCCTCCACCCACAAACGTGCACACACTCACACAAACATATTCACAGTTCAGCTTCATGTCACAACAGGACTTCAGACCTACTTGCACTTTCACTCTGACTGTCTCGTAGAAGCGGGACGGTTCCACCTGCCACGGATAGATCACCAGTTCACCAGGTTCAGGACTGGACTGTCTTAACCCCTCCCCCACAGATCATCAGGTTCAGGACTGGACTGTCTTAGCCCCTCCCCCACAGATCATCAGGTTCAGGACTGGACTGTCTTAACCCCTCCCCCACAGATCATCAGGTTTAGGACTGGACTGTCTTAGCCCCTCCCCCACAGATCATCAGGTTCAGGACTGGACTGTCTTAGCCCCTCCCCCACAGATCATCAGGTTCAGGACTGGACTGTCTTAGCCCCTCCCCCACAGATCATCAGGTTCAGGACTGGACTGTCTTAGCCCCTCCCCCACAGATAATCAGGTTCAGGACTGGACTGTCTTAGCCCCTCCCCCACAGATCATCAGGTTTAGGACTGGACTGTTTTAGCCCCTCCCCCACAGATAATCAGGTTCAGGACTGGACTGTTTTAGCCCCTCCCCCACAGATAATCAGGTTCAGGACTGGACTGTTTTAGCGCCTCCCCCACAGATAATCAGGTTCAGGCCTGCACTGTCTTAGCCCCTCCCCCACAGATAATCAGGTTCAGGCCTGCACTGTCTTAGCCCCTCCCCCACAGATAATCAGGTTCAGGACTGGACTGTTTTAGCCCCTCCCCCACAGATAATCAGGTTCAGGTCTGTTTTAGCCCCTCCCCCACAGATCACCAGGTTCAGGTGTTTTAGCCCCTCCCTCACACTTCCTTGGTGTGATGATTTCCAGCAACAGTGTGCAGTGGTGCACCAGTGAAACACACCAATGAGAAGGTTGTGTGTCCTGAAGTGGGCGGTGAGATGTAGGCCCGGTTTAGAAGGCTACAGTTCTGTAAACAGTAATGAAAGAAGGCTGAACTCTTACATATGTCTGCAGGGCTCATTTCCTGTGTTCTCAAACTTGTGTGAAAAGCTCAATCCATTTAACGGCTTTGCATTTTTTGTTAATAGGAAGGCAGAAACCTTCGCTAGGCGTGGAACACCATGTCAGAGTCAGAGAAAACATCCACAGTTACAGACATGTCACTCGTAAGCGAATCAACAGTAAGCTTGGCATTCTCTAACCTCTGGTGTGTGTGTGTGTGTGTAGCCTTTTTAACTGATGCTCATGTGATTTATGTAACATTCATTACCTATTCACTACAAAACATTTGTAATATTTCAGTAGTAGTATTTCACATTTTTAAACTCATCAGCGTACATATCTTGGACAGTTCAGTGTGTTTACATAACTTTGCCCATATTTTGAACATGTACACAAAGTTGAATGCACCGGCACAAACCCCTCCCACCAACACAAACCCCTCCCAAGTGGTCGGAGGATCTGGTGGTGCTGCTCATGAGGTGAGAACACCACCCATGCTGATGCGGAGTCATTCTGGCAGGTTTCTGGCAGCACCACCAGGCTGCTAAATTGTTTATGGGGTGGGGGGGGTGAATGTAAATTGTTGAGCGGGGGGGGGGGGTTGCGGCGAACATACTTGGGGGCAATCCCCAGCCTCGTCTTGAGATCGCGGCGTGATTTCAAAATAAGAGCGGATAGCGCGATTGAAAAAATAATCATAAAAAAAAAAACCTTTTCAAAACAGCTCACGGGCCAGAAATAGATGCCCGGTGGGCCTAAAAAGGCCCGCGGGCCGCTATTTGAGTATGGGGGCTCTAGGCTGTTAAAACGGCTAGGGCTGGGGTTAGGTTATGACCCTGACCCTGACCATGACCCACTCAGCAGTGGGAGAGGGGAGTCAGAGCTAGAGCAGGACAAACGTCCAGACGTCAAAACGTCCAGCACCTGCTCAGGACATGTAGGCTAGGGTATCTTCAAGCAGCCTAGCAAGATGCAGCAGGGACGTGGGGAGGACTGCCCCAGGGCACTGTGGGAAACAGGAAGTGATACAGACTGACAGGAATGTGGAGAAGACTGTCCCAATGCACTGTGGGAAACAGGAAGTGATACAGACTGATGTTTCAGAATTAGGGTTTCAGTAAAAAAAAAACCATTTTAGAATTACCAGAAGTGACTCTAACATACAAGTTGGCAACCCCAAAACAGAGGCACATGTTTCAATCAAAGCTGATCTCAGCAGCTCAAACACCACTTCTGGAATACCAACACAAAGACGTGAACGATGATTTCAGAGCAGGGCTGCTGAATCACAGACGAAAAACAGCGTTTAACACTAACGTTTACACAAACGGTCAGAACAGTCAAGTGCGTGTGTGTTTGTGTGTGTGTTTATGTGTGTGTGTGTGTGTGTGCGTGTGTGTGTTTATATATGTGTGTGTGTGTGTGTGTGTGTGTGTGTGCGTGTGTGTGTTTATATATGTGTGTGTGTGTGTGTGTGTGTGTGTGTGTGTGTGCAATGAAGTGATCAGCCTCACATAGTTGTTCTCTAATGTCCCTGGAATTTAGGTGTGAAGAGCATGAACGTTTAAAGTGTACCAGCATAACTTGTGCTGTGAAACATCTCTTGCCATTACGGTTGTCATTAAAACATTATTAACATTAACATCATTACCCTAGAATATGAACTAACCAGGCTGATTAATACACACAGATGCACTCACACACACACCAGACTAATGGGATTATTCACCAGAATATCCTGAAGCTCACTTAGCTAGTTTGGCATAGGTTGGGGTTAGATAAGAGTTAAGAGTTAGAGTTAGGGTTAGGGTTAAGAGTTAGAGTTAGCGTTAGGGTTAAGAGTTAGAGTTAGGGTTAAGAGTTAGAGTTAGGGATAGGGTTAGGCAGGAGACTTCAGAACTGCTTGTGGAGGACACCATAAGCTGATCAGACAGAGCTGATCAGTGACCTAACCAACGCCATGTCATTACTACTATGTCATTACTACTGTGTCATTACTACTATGTCATTACTACTATGTCATTACTACTACTACGTCATTACTACTATGTCATTACTACTATTACTATGTCATTACTACTATGTCATACTACTACTATGTCATTACTACTATGTCATTACTACTACTACTATGTCATTACTACTATGTCATTACTACTACTATGTCATTACTACTATGTCATTACTACTGTGTCATTACTACTATGTCATTACTACTGTGTCATTACTACTATGTCATTACTACTACTACTATGTCATTACTACTGTGTCATTACTACTACTACTATGTCATTACTACTGTGTCATTACTACTACTACTATGTCATTACTACTATGTCATTACTACTACTACTATGTCATTACTACTATGTCATTACTACTGTGTCATTACTACTATGTCATTACTACTGTGTCATTACTACTATGCCATTACTACTACTACTATGTCATTACTACTATGTCATTACTACTACTACTATGTCATTACTACTATGTCATTACTACTGTGTCATTACTACTATGTCATTACTACTACTACTGTGTCATTACTACTATGCCATTACTACTACTACTATGTCATTACTACTATGTCATTACTACTACTACTATGTCATTACTACTATATCATTACTACTATGTCATTACTACTACTACTATGTCATTACTACTATGTCATTACTACTGTGTCATTACTACTATGCCATTATTACTACTACTATGTCATTACTACTATGTCATTACTACTACTACTATGTCATTACTACTATATCATTACTACTATGTCATTACTACTACTACTATATCATTACTACTATGCCATTATTACTACTACTATGTCATTACTACTACGTCATTACTACTGCTACTATGTCATTACTACTATATCATTACTACAATGTCATTACTACTACTACTATGTCATTACTACTATGTCATTTTAGTACTACTACTATGTCATTACTACTATGCCATTACTACTATGTCATTACTACTATGTCATTACTACTACTACTATGTCATTACTACTATGTCATTACTACTATGTCATTACTACTACTATGCCATTACTACTATGTCATTTCTACGCCTGCACCTGCAGATGCCACACACACATCTGCACCTACAAACGCCGCACACACGCCTGCACCTACTGCATAACACACCTACATTGTAAATGCCACACACACATCTGGCACTGCAAACACCGCACACACATCTGCACCTTCAAACGCTGCACACGTCTGGGTCTCCTGATTCTCAGATCAGCCTCCTGTGGAGGGTCACGTGAGTTGAATTTAGCCTCCTGTGGAGGGTCACGTGAGTTGAATTTAGCCTCCTGTGGAGGGTCACGTGAAATGAATTCAGCCTCCTGTGGAGGGTCACGTGAGATGAATTCAGCCTCCCGTGGAGGGTCACGTGAGATGAATTCAGCCTCCTGTGGAGGGTCACGTGAGATGAATTCAACAAGGCCGTCATGTTTGTTGTGAATGGCAGATTCTAACACTAAATCCTCACTGTTCTCATGGATCCAGAACCACTTTGTAGCTTTTCAGATTCTAATGAAAGCAGTCACAGGGAAACAGGGGAACTGACACCAGATCAGCTGTCTTGTTCAGAAACTCGATATGTAGTTGTATACCTGTGTAGCAGGTTCATACATCCAAACGTAGCCATGTGACCGTGGCTGTTGGCATGTAAGTGAAATGCATTCTGGAAATAGGGTGTGAGAGGGTGGAGGGACCTGCTCAGTCAGTGTGGCTGACAGCCAAAACACACCTGTCCAACGGGCAGGGTGTGTGTGTGTGAGTGTGTGTGTGTGTGTGTACACAGAGTAGCTGAGGGGTGATTAAGAAAGGGAAGCATGGAGAGAACAAGAGATCAACAAGGTAAATGAGAAAGAAGAGGGGGGGAGTAAAAGAGAGAGAGAGAGAAAGGAGAGGAGTGGGAGAGAGTGAGAGAGAGAGGGGAGGAGTGGGAGAGAGAGGGGAGGAGTGAGAGAGAGAGAGAGAGAGAGGGGAGGAGTGAGAGAGAAAAGGGAGGAGTGGACCCTGTGCTGTATTAACCCTGTTCTTTTCACTGGTCCTCCGCCCTCTGAACGAGGTGAAGGGTTATTGGTTGTGTATACAGACACAGCTACACTCCACCTCCAGCACACTACACACCACTACACTCCTCCTCTAGCACACTACACACAGCTACACTCCTCCTCTAGCACACTACACACAGCTACACTCCTCCTCTAGCACGCTACACACAGCTACACTCCTCCTCTAGCACGCTACACACAGCAACACTCCTCCTCTAGCACACTACACACTGCTACACTCCTCATCTAGCACACTAGACACCGCTACACTCCTCATCTAGCACACTACACACAGCTACACTCCTCCTCTAGCACACTACACACCGCTACACTCCTCATCTAGCACACTACACACAGCTACACTCCTCCTCTAGCACACTACACACACTACACTCCTCCTCTAGCACACTACACACCGCTACACTCCTCCTCTAGCACACTACACACTGCTACACTCCTCATCTAGCACACTAGACACCGCTACACTCCTCATCTAGCACACTACACACAGCTACACTCCTCCTCTAGCACACTACACACAGCTACACTCCTCCTCTAGCACACTACACACAGCTACACTCCTCATCTAGTACGCTACACACAGCTACACTCCTCCTCTATCACGCTACACACAGCTACACTCCTCCTCTAGCACACTACACACCACTACACTCCTCCTCTAGCACGCTACACACACTACACTCCTCCTCTAGCACACTACACACTGCTACACTCCTCATCTAGCACACTACACACAGCTACACTCCTCCTCTAGCACACTACACACAGCTACACTCCTCCTCTAGCACACTACACACTGCTACACTCCTCATCTAGCACACTACACACAGCTACACTCCTCCTCTAGCACACTACACACAGCTACACTCCTCCTCTAGCACACTACATACCACTACACTCCTCCTCTAGCACGCTACACACACTACACTCCTCCTCTAGCACGCTACACACTGCTACACTCCACCTCTAGCACACTACACACAGCTACACTCCTCCTCTAGCACACTACACACAGCTACACTCCTCCTCTAGCACACTACACACCGCTACACTCCTCCTCTAGCACACTACACACCGCTACACTCCTCCTCTAGCACACTACACACCGCTACACTCCTCATCTAGCACACTAGACACCGCTACACTCCTCATCTAGCACACTACACACACTACACTCCTCCTCTAGCACACTACACACCTCTACACTCCTCCTCTAGCACACTACACACCGCTACACTCCTCATCTAGCACACTAGACACCGCTACACTCCTCATCTAGCACACTACACACAGCTACACTCCTCCTCTAGCACACTACACACAGCTACACTCCTCCTCTAGCACACTACACACTGCTACACTCCTCATCTAGCACACTACACACACTACACTCCTCCTCTAGCACACTACACACCGCTACACTCCTCATCTAGCAACACTACACACACTACACTCCTCCTCTAGCACACTACACAAAGCTACACTCCTCATCTAGCACACTACACACCACTACACTCCTCATCTAGCACACTACACACAGCTACACTCCTCCTCTAGCACACTACACACTGCTACACTCCTCATCTAGCACACTACACACACTACACTCCTCCTCTAGCACACTACACACCGCTACACTCCTCCTCTAGCACACTACACACCGCTACACTCCTCATCTAGCACACTACACACACTACACTCCTCCTCTAGCACACTACACACAGCTACACTCCTCCTCTAGCACACTACACACTGCTACACTCCTCATCTAGCACACTACACACCGCTACACTCCACCTCTAGCACACTACACACCGCTACACTCCTCATCTAGCACACTAGACACCGCTACACTCCTCATCTAGCACATTACACACCGCTACACTCCTCCTCTAGCACACTACACACAGCTACACTCCTCCTCTAGCACACTACACACTGCTACACTCCTCATCTAGCACACTACACACCGCTACACTCCTCATCTAGCACACTACACACAGCTACACTCCTCATCTAGCACACTACACACAGCTACACTCCTCCTCTAGCACACTACACACCGCTACACTCCTCATCTAGCACACTACACACAGCTACACTCCTCATCTAGCACACTACACACAGCTACACTCCTCCTCTAGCACACTACACACAGCTACACTCCTCCTCTAGCACACTACACACTGCTACACTCCTCATCTAGCACACTACACACCGCTACACTCCACCTCTAGCACACTACACACCGCTACACTCCTCATCTAGCACACTAGACACCGCTACACTCCTCATCTAGCACATTACACACCGCTACACTCCTCCTCTAGCACACTACACACAGCTACACTCCTCCTCTAGCACACTACACACTGCTACACTCCTCATCTAGCACACTACACACCGCTACACTCCTCCTCTAGCACACTACACACAGCTACACTCCTCATCTAGTACACTACACACAGCTACACTCCTCATCTAGCACACTACACACCGCTACACTCCTCATCTAGCACACTACACACAGCTACACTCCTCCTCTAGCACACTACACACCGCTCCTTCAGGGGACCAAGCATGAGCTCTGCTGCATCAGAGACTGGGTTATGGGGCACGGGCCTGTTTTATGACACTGATAGAGTGGACTAGGTTTTTTTTACCCAGAATCGTAGTTTTTATTACACTGTTTGTTCTCTGTGTGCCTGGGCAGAGGCCTGTCAAGTGATTCCTCGCTGATTTCTTCACTACCTTAAATCTGATCCTAGCATGGAACACACAATCATTTCTGTAGTCCAGAACTTTACTGCTAGCTCTCATAGTCCTCCTTGTCTGATTAAATGTCTTTTCAGAGTAAATGTCTATCTGGTGAAACTCTGGATGACTCATTAGTGTGTGTCATCAGGGAAAGCTCATCCAGTTGTGATTCCACTGTAAGTGGAGATTTTCTGTGTAAAACATGTTAAATTTGAAGTCACATGACACGTCTGCTTAGTCATGAAATGTCATGTGACCGGAAGGAAGTGTTGGGAGATGTACCCTGACTCTCCACACCATCATCCCTTTAATTCCTCAAGTGACCCTGACCACACCTGTGGGACATTACTGCCACTGTGCTGGTAGAGACGCCAGCAAAGGAGGTTCAGGGTGAGTTCAGGGTGAGGGGGGGTTCAGGGTGAGTTCAGGGTGAGGGGGGGTCCACAGAGCTGTGAACCTTATTTTGTTGGAACCTTATTTTGCTTAAGAAGTTATCTAGTACAGATATTGTTTATTGCATTTTTAAAGCTGTACTGTTGTCTCAATTAAATTTTTTTTTATTTATTGCAGTCAATTAGGAGAGGAAACAATTTTTTTTCGGGGGGGATGGGAGCGGGCCCAGGTATAATGGTCACGGTTCGCTACTATATATATATAATTATTTGTTCACCAAAAGGAATTTCTCTCTAATAAAACTGAAAAACTCTTAGTTAGTAGCTTGTGGTATCTCCTATTGCAGCCATTACTACAACCAAATGTCTTCTGTAACCACAAATGGGCATCTCACATCTGCTTTTGGGGATTTTTGCACACTCCTCCCTGCAGAACTCCACCAGTTGAGAGGGGGGAGGAGCATCCTGCATGTACCGCCCACTTCACTGATGGTAGGAGATTCTGGTCAAGAATTTGTGGATAGGCCTGAGAATTGATGGTTCCCTGGAAAATATGGAGTCTCCACCACCATGCTTACTGTTGGGAGAAGGTTCTTCTATTCTTCTGCAGTGTTGTCTTTTCTCCAAACATGGTGCCTTTGATTATGGTCAGATAGAAGGTTCTTCTATTCTTCTGCAGTGTTGTCTTTTCTCCAAACATGGTGCCTTTGATTATGGTCAGATAGTTCAATTTTGGACTCATCTGTCCAGAGAATGGACTTCCAGAAAGCCTCTGGTGTATCCAAGTGCTCTCTGGCACTTGATGAACATAAACCTGACATTTCAAAAACCGGTGATGGTAAAATAAGAGAATCATAGTATCAACAGAAAATTCTAAACTACTCAAGGAGTTCACAAACTTTCAAGCATCACTGTATATAATAAATAAACATGTTGTTGATGTTTGGTATATAATATATAAACATGTTGTTGATGTTTGGTATATAATAAATAAATATTGTTGTTGATGTTTGGTAGCAAACAAAGTCCACCTACCCTGTAAATCTCCAAACCTTGGTAGTTCAGAATTTTTGTTGAACTACAGAAATAAACTATTGCTTTAGCAGCAAAACGTTCTACCTACATTGAAATAAAAATTCCTTCCAAATTATGACAGCTAATATCAAGACTGCATATAAAAGTGCCGACAGTGGCACGCTGCGAACACATTTCAATTCTGATTGGCTGCCATCCAAAACCCTGCACAATCATTGGATAAGGGCTCTTCTGTTACGTGTCCTTGTTGCTATGACGACATGACACATTCCAGCAGAATCTAGTCCAAGAGTCACTCCTTCCGAACGGATTCCAGAACATGCTCTGATCTCTGTTGCTAGGACGACCGAGACACTAGTGTCAAGTTTATGATTGCACCCTTAAGAATGGTCTCTTCTTCCTGAAGGAGACCACAACCATGAAACACATTTATATTTAGATTCAGGGTCATGTGTGTGTATATATACACACACTTGGGAATAATGGCAAACTGACCAAACAGAATGAAGCAGAATTAAGCAGAATGGCTCAGTGAAATGGGGCCAGAGGAACTTCAGTGATGAAGACTACGTGATGAAGTCTGCGTGACCAAGACTGTGTGATCAAGACTGCTTGATGAAGACTGCGTGACCAAGACTGCATGATCAAGACTGTGTGATCAAGACTGCTTGATGAAGACTGCGTGACCAAGACTGCGTGATCAAGACTGCGTGATTAAGACTGCGTGATTAAGACTGCGTGATGGCAGGTTCACCCACATTGCTGCCCTGACAGATTCTTGCTGACATGGAGGAGGTGACTGAGCATGAAAGAGCAGATGCAGCACTAAAGTCTAGAGCGAACTCTGGAGGTTCAGCCCTGCCTGAGAGCCCAACCCCGCCTTGGGCAACCACAGAGAATTATGAAGGCCCAAGGTCAGGTGTGCCCTTAAAAACATTCCTTACAGCATTGTGGTGTGTGAATCAGTTCCACTTTGGCCACATTCAGCACAGATAAGATATAGAAATACATGGGAGAGTCATAAAACTGCTGTTTTTAAGTGTACAGTGTAGTTAGTGTGTAATGAGGAGCCCTTACACATGAACCTACACATGAACCTGCCATGGTGCTGCGTATTCTCCCATGTGTAGCCTGCACCACAGCTGCCAACCATCGGCTGCTTGGTCCTAAGCCATTTGTCCACATCGTGAAGGACTTCAGAACTGGAACACGCTACTCCTGGTTTCTGACCGGGCTCATTATCCCTCGTTAGGGGCTTGATTTTGATTGGATGATTATCTAGCAATGGCTTTAGTTCTGGGTAGTGCAGATATAAGCATGTCTGAAAATGCAAGCTGACCTGAACTCATCTTCTCTTTCAGGACTATGGTCAGGACTCAGATGTGAGAGGCTCTCTCTCTCTCTCTCTCTTTGGTTATTCCACATTTTGGGGCAGCTCATATCCAGCACAAACATCTGGATACTGTTCAAGTGACGATCACTTCACATGTTCGTTTGATGTGCAGAGAGGAAATTAGTCAGAGTTGTTCAAACAATTTAAACAAGTTTTATCCGAAAGCGAAAATCGTCTGAGTCCTCACAACACAATGCAGTGTGCTCCTTTAAGAGGGAATGAGATCTGACAACTTTTTATAATTATACCTTGGTCACTCTCCCCAAATTATATACCCCTTACTCTTCTGTAAAAGTTTTAAATGCATGTTGTTCCCAAATAATTTTCTACCACAATATATGTATGATATGTGTGTGTGTGCGCGCGTGTGTGTGTGTTTGTCAGGGTTGCCAACTCTCACGCATTTGACCGTCTTTACACGCTCTCACACCACACTTCCAATTTCTCACGCCAAAAAAAATATCTAGTTTATTTACCTCTGATCCATATCTATGATTCAATGAGTTACTAGTTCGCTCTGGTGCCCACCACTGGCGATCGATTGATCGCGATATAATACTTAATTGTGTCCATTTTACAGCCCACCCGGTAACAATTTACGTTTGCTACCCCCCCGTGTCAACAATGTACACTCGCCACCCCCTCCAGGTTCAAATCTCACTCCAAGTGATCTTGAAAAGTTGGCAACCCAGGTGTGTATGTGTGTGCTGCCTGCCTGTGTACAAAGTGTTACATCCTAATCTCAGAGGTGGCTCCTGGTATTCTGGTGAGCTCCTTTGTGCTGACTATAATATTATAGTCGATTAACCCCTTGACTTTCCCAAGTCCCTAACCGTGATTTAAAATGTATATTACTCATACTTTCCACAATACTCATCTCAATACAGAATGTCACTAAGAGTGTGCTGAAACACGTGATGTAAACTGAGATATTGGTCTCAGACAATGGTGCATATTCTTATATACATATTCCACTCCACCTCTCGCAAAACACTCAGAGCCGTACTCACAGGAAATATGTAGCCAGATTTGGCCCTGCCTAAACCACGCCTAAAACACGCCTAAAACAGACTCTTCAGGTTGAGATTCTGACCTGGAATTCACTTTCTTACCAAATAAGGACAGTGTGAGACACAGTTGAGTCGACACAGTGGAATTTCCCATAGTCAAAGGAAAGTGTTTACTCAATATGGTTACCACATCCACATCACATCACTAACCCTAACCCTCATGTCAACTTCTCATTTCCAAAGTCATTACATGAATTTTAAATGTTAGCGTCAGCCTTCAGGACAATGTTCATGCTTAAATTATGAAGCCATGTGAAGCACTAATAACAACAACAACGATAATAATAGCCCTTACTGTTATGGTATTTAACTGCCACTCGGCTAGAGGCTATCGTGAGCCCAGTTAATATCAACTTTCACTTAATTCTAAACAGGAGTCGGCTGGCCTCTCTCTGAAGAAAGACCAGGGCATGAGCCCGCTCTCCCAGAGACAGAGGCGGTGAACAGCAAAATAAATGTACGGGGTCCTCCAGGGCCGGAGTGGGACACTTTTTCAGCCCGGGAGTTTTATGACCAAATCCGGCCCAAAATTATTTTTCCCTCCCAATCGGCCCAAACTAGAGATTAACATGAACCGGCCCATCGGGAATCCTCCCGAATCTCCCGATTAGCCACTCCGGCTTTGGGGTCCTCCAGGGAACCTCAAAAGGGCATGTGTGTGTCTGCCCATGGGAATGAGCAAGTAGCCGTGGGGTGACTGACAGCTAACTGGCCTTACAGCTCTGAACCTGGGCTGGCCCATGGACCTGAGAATGCAGGGGATCTTTTGGTGCTTGTGAAGAATGAGATGGGGAAAGGCAGACGAGGCGTAGACCATCCAGGAACTACTGCTGTGAACAGAAGCATGCTGCACTTGGACAGAAACTATGCTAGTAATGCTGGGAATAGTGAAAACATGCAAATTAGCTCATGTTACCCATGTCACACCATTTACTGTTAGCCATGTTGACTTGACATTTGACAGAACTGTCAGAACTAGGGACAAGTTTCCAGAAGGAAAGAAGCAACCAGTAGCAGTTCCTCTGTGTTTGAGCATTCCCAACAATTATGACGTGCAAATCAAGAACCTATGATGAAAAAACTACTAAAAAATCAATAACCTATGATGAAAAAACTTACATTTACTGCTCATGTATGGTCTGCCTCACATCAAATTAACAAGGGTGTTTCACGATAGCATTTGGGTAGCATATAGCATAAATGTTTGCATTTAGATATGTAGTATATAGCATAAATGTTAGTGTTTAGATATGTAGTATATAGCAGAAATGTTAGCGTTTGGATATGTAATCTATAGCAGAAATGTTAGCGTTTAGATATGTAGTATATAGAGTAAATGTTAGCATTTAGATATGTAGTATATAAAGTAAATGTTAGGGTTTAAATATGTAGCATATAGCAGAAATGTTAGCATTTAGATATGTAGTATATAGAGTAAATGTTAGCATTTAGATAAGTAGTATATAGGTATGCTGACGAACCAACGTTCGATGCGAAAAATTCTGGCTCAGTAATGTGTTCCAAACTATGTTGTACTTTTGTAAGGGTGTCATATAACATCACTCCTCACCGCCTAGCAGGTGTATGTTTTTTTCCTGAATACTATTGTGACTTCGTCAAGCACAACTCAGCCAGTCATCAGGCACTGCTAATAGTCAATTCTGAGGCGATTTCAGGTCGGGAGACCAGCGAGAAGATTGTTGTTGTTTTCAAGCGGTCTCAATACTGACCAAATTTAATCGAAATCCGTGCAGGCGAAAGTATTTTACTAGACCGCGGAAAATAGGCAGTCATGATTGACATTGGTGTATCGAACGTCACGGTAGCTAGCAACTTTAGGCTAAAAGCGACGTCTCAGTTTAACTCGCTCCCACAGTGTTTTCTTGAAATCGGTACTGATACCAGTGTTGTGTAGTTTAATATCTCATTGTTTTCTGATATAACTTGTTGTAAAATGGTTAACATCACTTCGAATTAGATTATGATTAATTATTAATTATGATTAATTAGAATTAGATTATGTCAATTTCAGTCACACGACTTCTATTGTAATTAATGTATTATATTTTAAAGAGATACATGATATTATAAATATCATAACTTTATCAATTCTCAACCAATTTTCAAAATCCAGGTATCATTTTAAAGGTCTATTTCAGCTCCGTCTAGATATGTGATTCTTTTTAAGCTTGGGGCTGTTTGAAAATTTTGTCATCATACCTATAGTATATAGAGTAAATGTTAGCATTTAGATATGTAGTATATAGCAGAAATGTTAGCGTTTAGATATGTAGTACATAGCAGTATATCTATAGAGCAGGGGTGCCCACAACTTTTCAGCTTGCGAGCTACTTATAGGATGACCAAGTCAAAATGATCTACCTACTTTAAAAATGCAAAACAAATGTATTTCTTCTATATTATCATTATTTAAGTTATTATTATTAGGCTACTATTTAATATTGTGTATTCTTTCCTTCCTTTTAGGATAAATAAAGTATTTTATTTATTTATATTTATATTATTATATTATATATAAGTTATTTAAAGTATCGCTAACTGTAGCGAGAAACACTTGCAGTCCGCAATATCCTTCCAAAGTTTCTGGGTCAAATCCTCAGCCATGGCTTCAGAGCACCATGTAACAGTATTCCTGGATAGCTGGACAGCTTTGATTGAAGATAATATTTCCGATTTGTTTTTAGTCTCAGAACAAGGAATTAGTGGCTTCAACAAATGCCTCTTTTTTCTCTCCGTCTTGGAAGGACTTCTTGTGTTTAACAATTAAGTGACTCAGCCGAAATGATGCTTAAGTGGCTGCCTTCACTTTTGTGGTCATATGTGAGTAAAATGACTGCTGTCTGGACAACTGGGATTTTAGTTCTTTCACCTTCCTCCTTCTCAGCTCACTTTTCGGAGGAAAGTCAATGTCATAGTTTTTAGGAACAGTCCGAAAATACCGCTCCACATTTCCCTTGTTTGAAATAGCAACGGCACACTGACAGATGAGGCAAACGCACTTAGAATACGACATAGTGAAATATAGTGAATATGACATAGTGAAATATAGTGAATATGACATAGTGAAATATATCCTCCTCCCATTAGATATGTAGTATATAGCAGAAATGTTAGCATTTAGATATGTAGTATATAGAGTAAATGTAAATGTGCCATATTTTGTCACTTGTGATTTTTACACCGCAATTGAAATTTGTCCTCCGCTTTTTACCCATCTGTGCAGTTAGAACTGATTACTAGGGGGCTGTGGATCACACATGCCCAGAGCGGCGGGCAGCCCTAGCCCGGCGCCCAGGGAGCAGTTGGGGTTAGATGCCTTGCTCAAGGGCACCTCAGTCATGGCCTCAGGTCAGGGAATCGAACCCACAAGACCAGTCACCTACCACCAGGCCATGACTGCCCCTAAATGTTAGCTTTTGGATTTGTAGCATATAGCATAAATGTTAGCATTTAGATATGTAGTATGTTGCATAAATGATAGTGTTTAGATATGTAGTATATAAAGTAAATGCTAGCATTTGGATATGTACAGTAAATGCTATCAGTCATGGTGCACACAGGTGAAATACCTCTAATTTGCTTCCTATGTACAATATTTTATCTTCAAAATATTCGAGGTTGCATTGCCTCGGGTTAGGTTAGTGTTAGGGTTAACCCTAACCTACATACACAAGACATGCAATACCTGTAAAGGGGATAAACCTGCAACTGCAATCAGATTTGGGAAGATTTGATGTCTCACTTCAGGTTGGTGATGTGCACACAGTCATGGAGAAACCATAGTGTCAAACCACAGTGAGTGTCCATGTTTTACTCCTGTGTGTAAGAGTACCAGATATAGCGACCTTCATGGCGAGCAGTACCAAACACAGTTTTTCTGCCTTGGCCAACATTCCAGCTATACCTGCACTGTGGGGTTCTGCCTCGGGATATGTGCTCACAACGGGCGTAGCTGTGTTTGAAGTGCTTCCTGAAAGACTCACAACACGACAACATTGTTCACCACATGCCATGACAGGACACCACACGTTCACCACACGCCACAACAGGACACCACATGCCACGACAGGACACCATATGCCACCACACGCCACAACAGGACACCACAGGTTCATCACACGCCACGACAAAACACCACATGATTACATCATGCCACGACAAAACGCCACACGTTCACCACACGCCACAACAGGACACCACACGCCACGACAGGACACCAGAGGTTCATCACACGCCACCAAAAGACACCACACGTTTACATCATGCCACGACAGGACACCACACGCCACCACAGGGCAGAAAGTAACTACAGCTGCGTTTTTACAGCATTTGTAAATGTAGCATTTATATGAGCTGTTGAACAGGTTCATTTTTTTAGTTGTTCTATAAATATTGTGTTGTCATATCTATAAATATTATGTTGTTCATTTTTCTCATGGCAAATACAGTTCAGAACTCTACCTGCTCATAGAAAGTCTATAGTCCAGAAAACGAAGTGTGATTACTACAGCCCGAGTATGGGGTTAAAAGGTGATGGATGTGCAGTTTCACTTTAAAGACTCATCTGATCTTGAGCGTATAATCTCCGGGGATGGCTTTGTGTGCTGACGGATTACTGAATGGGATTCGTACAGGACAGAAATTTAACTGTATTAAATCCATACCTTGAATATGACTCATGCTTTTGCAATCACCATAGCTACAGTCACCATAGCTACATGCTGGAAACCATGCAAGTGTGTGTGATTGTTGATACTACAAGCAGTGTGTCCCTGCTGTTCTTATTCCATCAGGACCTGCAGACATACATCACTGAGCTATGAGCTTCTTACTTTGGAAAGGGAGAGTGTGTCTGCCACACTGAGTTGTGTTAACCCACTCACCTAAATCCTAGCACTCACCTAAACCCTAGCACTCACCTAAACCCTAGCACCCACCTAAACCCTAGCACCCCCCTAAACCCTAGCACTCACCTAAACCCTAGCACTCACTTAAACCCTAGCACCCCCCTAAACCCTAGCACTCATCTAAACCCTAGCACTCACCTAAACCCTAGCACCCCCCTAAACCCTAGCACCCCCTAAACCCTAGCACTCACCTAAACCCTAGCACCCACCTAAACCCTAGCACTCACCTAAACCCTAGCACCCCCCTAAACCCTAGCACTCACCTAAACCCTAGCACCCACCTAAACCCTAGCACTCACCTAAACCCTAGCATTCACCTAAACCCTAGCTCTCACCTAAACCCTAGCACCCCCCTAAACCCTAGCACTCACCTAAACCCTAGCACCCACCTAAACCCTAGCACTCACCTAAACCCTAGCACTCACTTAAACCCTAGCACCCCCCTAAACCCTAGCACTCACCTAAACCCTAGCACCCACTTAAACCCTAGCACTCCCCTAAACCCAAGCACTCACCTAAACCCAAGCACTCACTTAAACCCTAGCACCCACCTAAACCCTAGCACCCACTTAAACCCTAGCACCCACCTAAACCCAAGCACCCACTTAAACCCTAGCACTCACTTAAACCCTAGCACTCACCTAAACCCTAGCACTCACTTAAACCCTAGCACCCACTTAAACCCTAGCACCCACTTAAACCCTAGCACCCACTTAAACCCAAGCACCCACTTAAACCCTAGCACTCACCTAAACCCAAGCACTCACTTAAACCCTAGCACCCACCTAAACCCTAGCACTCACTTAAACCCTAGCACTCACCTAAACCCAAGCACCCACTAAAACCCCATCATTCACTTGGAGCAGGTGTGGACCAGGGGTGGTCTGGGTGAACCCAGGCAGGGTTGTCCCTGGTGCAGAAGGGTATAGGGTATATGCTGAAGGGTATAGGGTATATGCTGAAGGGTATAGGGTATATGCTGTAGGGTATAGGGTATATGCTGTAGGGTATAGGTTATATGCTATAGGGTATATGCTGTAGGGTATAGGGTATATGCTGTAGGGTATAGGTTATATGCTGTAGGGTATAGGCTGTAGGGCAGACCTGGGAAAACCACGGCCCGCGGGCCACATCCGGTCCGTTGTGCGTCCCTGTCCGGCCCGCGAAGGTCGCGAAGGCCAATCATAAATGAAACAAATATCTATGTCGTGCGTGCAATACAACTGTGACGCTTTTATTTTGAAAGCGCTACGTTTGTGTTAATTCCGTGTGGACGTACCTGCGTGTGTGTGTGAGCTGTGCGAGAAACACTGTAGGTGATCAGCGACAAGTTAAGGCTTTCGGGAGTGTACGTTGCACCTCGCGCGAACCTCCGCAAATGGCGGAAAATTTACGTGACGATTTTTATTGTGCATTGTGTTCCAGGTTTGAAAAGTGCTGGAATTTAGGCTAAAGTACTTGAAAATGCTTGAAATTGTAACTGTATTTCGATTCACAACAAATAGCTGACTGAACAGGGGGGTATTCCAGAAAGCTGGTAAGTAAACTCAGAGTTAACGAAAACTCAGGTTTTCTGTTCCAGAAACCGAGCTTAGAGAGAACCTGAGTCAGCTGGGAAATATTGAAATGGACCTTGAAAGTGCCGTAGAAGTGCTTTAAAGCTAGGTTTAAGCCAGGTTTATACTTGACGCGAGGCGAGCGGCGCGAGGGTCCACGCGGCGAAATTTATGTAATCGCGGTGGCGGAGGGTCTCACGCGCTGTTGATTCGCAAGGTCGTGCACCTCTCGAATTTTGTAACTTCGCGCGCACCGCGCTTCAGCGCAATGAACAAAGTCATGTTTGCAGGGTTCATACACCTTCACAAGGTGGAATTAAAGCATTTATACATGTGTATGTGTTTATGTATATGTGTGTATGTGTGTGTCTCTTTTCTCATCTGCTGCTTCTTTCTAATGTTTTTAGTTATTTAATAATTAATTTTAAATTGTTGGTGATTTATTCTAATCATTTTTAGTTTTATATAAACTCTTGTTGCTTATTCCCTTGTAAAGTGTCCTTGTGTGTCTTGAAAGGCGCTTATAAATAAAATTCTATTATTATTATTATATACGTCACTTTCAAGGTCCATTTCAATATTTCCCAGCACGTTAAACTTAATTAAGTTAAATATTTATACATATATTCGAAATGATCCGAAATAATTCGCTTTTTTATCACATTATTTAATTGTTGTTTATTTTCAAAACCCAATCTTAACGTTTTCACGTTCTCTCATGTTTCGTCCTGGAATTACAAGAACGTAATACAAGAAAACTGTTCATTCAGATGGCTATTTGTTGTGAAACGAAGTAGTTACAATTTCAAACATTTTCAAGTATTTAGCCTAAATTCCAGCACTTTTCAAATCTGAAACAAAAAGCAACATTAAAATTGGTCAGGTAAATGTTCCTTTCCCTGTTTTTGAGGGGTGTTTCTTTATACCAACACACATCATTTTGAGAACAAGTATAAGTGCCTCCTCCGTTCGCGGAAGTTTGCGTGAGGTGGGCGGAGCCACTGTGATGACGTCATTATTGTTTGTGTGGCCCTCTGACACAATTCAGGGTTCTCATATGGCCCCTTGTAAAAATTAATTGCCCACCCCTGCTGTAGGGTATAGGTTATATGCTGTAGGGTATAGGGTATATGCTGAGGGGGGGGCGTAACACTCAAATGGGTGGTGAACGTAACACTCGTCTGAAAATAAATTCTCCGGTTTAAAATATAGTCTCCTGTTAAATTTTTTTTGGCATTTGGGTCCGTATCCAGTTAATCAGGAATGTGATTGGGTCCGGACAGGATGTCGTTCGGGTCCGGATCCGGACCGCGGTCCGCCATTTGGTGATACCTGCTGTAGGGTATAGGGTATATGCTGAAGGGTATAGGGTATATGCTGTAGGGTATAGGGTATATGCTGTAGGGTATAGGTTATATGCTGTAGGGTATAGGCTGTAGGGTATAGGTTATATGCTGTAGGGTATAGGGTATATGCTGTAGGCTATAGGTTATATGCTGAAGGGTATAGGGTATATGCTGAAGGGTATAGGGTATATGCTGAAGTATCCAGTAGAAGGATGCAGAAGACTGGAGAGTTTCTGTCCACACGATTGTCCATGATTGTCCAGGATTATATGCATTTACAAATTATGCTAAACAAGAGTTTAAAAAGAGATGGGTAGAAAAAACACCAAAACAAAACATCAGCTCTTGTGTAAGGATGAGCAAGCACTTTGTAAAAACAGATCCATCCATAAATCATTCACTGCCAGCCGATTCACAATGAGTTCCTTTGACAACCCTGCCCTGGTGTTTCCTTGGTGACATTGGGAGGGAAAAACAACAGCAAAGTGTATCCCGGGGAGACGCGGAGGGGGGTGTGTGTGTCTCAGGTCAGCTAGACATGTTTCCACATTGACAGCATACTGTTGGACTGACTCTCACTGTCCTTAGAGTTCCTCCACATAGCTGATGCACAAAAATAATCCTGGTATTACAAAGGATTTGGTCTGGTGCGTGTACACACACAAACACACACACACACACACACACATAGACAGACAGACAGACACACACACAGACAGACACACACACAGACAGACACACACACACAAAAGGCTATTATAGATGTCAAGTGCTTGTACATGTAAAATCAAAATAACACGTGACAAGTGTGTAGTCTTACTGTCATTTTTTATTTAACTGTACATTAAATGTATTCCCAATATAATTTAACTGTAATTTAACTGTAAGCTCAATGAAATTTAACTGTATACTGAATTTACTTACTTATAATGTCTTATAACTGGATATTCAAACCTGTATCTGTATATAACTGTAATGAAATTGGTTACCAAATGTAATTTAACTGTATACCTAATCTAATTTAACTGCAAAAATTAAAATAATTAGCTGTAGTTAAACTCATCCACTGGTTTACAACAGTGCCGTCACCAGCACTGTTCAACAAAAGCACTGTAAACCTCACACACACACACACTTCCATACATGTCAAGAATCTCACAGTCACACAGGCTGCAAAGCTTCAGACACACACACACATACAAACGCACACACACACACACACACACACACACACACACACACACACACACACACACACACACACACACACACACACATCTGCCTCTACACTAATCATGAATCTCAGTGTTTTAACTGAAGAGATTCTGAAGGCATTCTCACTGTGAGAAGATGGCTGAACACACACTGCCTCACGCACCCTGCCTCACACACACCCTACCTCACACACACACACACACACACATAGACAGACAGACAGACAGACACACACACACACACACCCTGACCGGTGGGACCGTCTCCACACTGCAGGACGAGCTATTTCTGCTCTCTGATCGGCCAAAACAAAGAAGGCACACCCAAGCTTACGAAGTAGCACTGAACACTGAACACTTTTCTGTGGGGCACAGAAACACACCGTCTCCGCCCAGACAGCTGCCCTGTGCTACAGGCAGAATCAGACTGTGTCCTGATAAATATGCAACGGCTAGAGAAACTAACAAAACCAAACAAATAAGTTACAGTAAAACGAATAAAACGCACACAACCACCCTGACCAGACACGCAGGGTGCAAATGAGAGAACCCCGGTGCTGAAGGCTCCCGTCACCAACCCAACTGCCCCGGGCAGCACCGACACGGGGGGCAGAACATGCCTAGTGGTTCTCAACAGGTGCTAAAACAACGGCTCAATGTTTGAGATACCGACTGGGACGCTGCTCCCTGTCATTTGTGCCTGCAGGTCTTCCAGACAGGCCACGACTGTTGCTGTTCAATTCAGTCGTTTAGAATATTAACATGGTTTTTTAAAGGATGGCAGCAAACCGCAGACGTTTCTGAAGACAGACGTCTGATTTTAACAGGTTGACTGATTTTAGCAGGTTGACTGATTTAAACAGGTTTTGATCACGTTTGGTTGTTTAAGACTGCCTGAGCCTTTAATACCACATTTCTCATTTAACTTTTGAGTTCGTCAGTGACAACAGTAAGTTAACGGGTGGATACCTGCTATTACTATAAACTATTATATATACTATTTAGTAGAGACGTGCACTGTTTTACCGGCTCGAAAGAAGGGATTCATTACCTTAAAGTCCCGAGCAGACAGGTCCACACGCTTTGGCTCTCACGCTCTGAAGTCAATTGCTCCTCGTGGAATTTGAGAGCGACTTTGACACTTGGGTGGATCACCTGTAAGAATGTGGGCGTGCCGGATACACCTGTAAGAATGTGGGCGTGCCGGATACACCTGGTGCACTGACGCACTGACGCACACTGCAGCGCCAGAGCTAGGAGCGGACCTTGTCGTGTTACTGCAGTTCAACATTTAGAGAAAAACAGCCTGTAATGTTTTGCAATGAAATACTCCTCCTGCAACTCCTGCCCTTCTCAAGGAAACGTCTGGTATGACAGGAACTCACTCACAAGTAGACGTTTCTATTCTCCAAATGTGGAGAAATGAGGAGTTTCAAATAGCCCCAAAGTATTCAAGGAATCTGTTATTTGTGTTGCACGGTACGTGGGTCTTTCATGGCCTGTGTTTTTTGGCATATTTACGTTCACATTCTTATGTTCCCGACATTGTTATGCTAAGACGATGGTGTCCAAACATCTTGGGATGAGGCCAACAGTAAAGAATGTTAGTAGCCATGCAGGTTCTAAATTTTATGTACAAGATATTCAATTCAATTCAACTTTATTGTCATTATGCTGAAACAGGGTTGTACAGCACAACAAAACACTTTTAGGCTAGGCCTCAGTGCAATTACATACTACAAAATCACAGCAGCAATTACATACAACATAGTGCAGGACAACAAAGTGCAGGACAACATAGTGCAGGACAAGATAGTGCAAGACGGTCATAGTACAAGCCAGGACATTAAACATGGTGCAACAGACATTAAATAAGCAAGGTAAAAAATATAAAATAGATAACAGTATAAAGATAATAGTATAAAGCAGGAGTGGCCAACATGCGGCTCTTTGCCTGGTTTCATGGATCTCCCCAGCCGGTCCACTCTCACCTGCACTAACGGTGTGTGTCGTGGCTCGGTTACCTCATCAGTTCTGAGGGGGACACACTGCTACATCTTCGTGGTGCCCAGTTTGTTTACAAGCCTAGCGAGCTGCTAATACTTTTAAAACCGGCGTAGTGGAAAACACGCATTTGACTGTCTTCACACGCTCACACGAGTTACTAATTCGCCAACTACTGGCGATCGATCGCGATATAATACCTATTTTTTGTCCATTATACACTCCCCCCCCTCCGGTCAACAAACTACACTCGTTGCTCTTGGTCTCTGACGGGTTGGCCACCCCTGGTATAAAGTATGAAATATAAAGTATAAGTACAGTACAGTGTGTGTGAATGGGTGTGAGGTAGTGTGTATATAGCAGAGGTGAGGCCCAGTGGAGGTAGGAACAGGTAAGTGGGGACAGGGATAAAGTGCATGGTGTAAATGGACTGGTGGACTGGTCTCTGGGCTGGTGGCAAATCTGAGATATAATCAGGGGGAGGTAAGTCTATATATGTCCAGTTTGAGGGAAAGTAGCTGGTGATACCAGTTTAATTATTATTTTATACCAGTATTATTATTATATTATTATTATTATATGAACTCTGGCTGTTTGGCAGCTTCTTCTGGACGGTCTTCTTTCAAGCTCGGGTCGTCTACTAGATGTCTGGGGGCTTGAGAGTTCTGCACTCTTCTAAGTGGAGATCTTCTAGGTCAGGGGTGCCCACAGTTTTCAGCTTGCGAGCTACTTATAAGGTGACCAAGTCAGAAAGATCTACCGGGGTGGCGGCGAACGTAATTTGTTGAGCGGGGGGGGGGGGGGGGGGGGGGGGGTGGCGAACGTAATTTGTTGAGTGGATTGCAGATTGGCTACCGTGAATGTCAATCAAAATACAACCGTCAGTGCAGATGTGCGATTCATCTACTACTATTTTATGTGACGCAATCTACGCACATTCCTTCGCGATCGACCGACACTTCCTTCGCGATCGACGTAATGAGCACCCCTGTTCTAGGTGGAGCTAGGGTTTAGGTGGGTGCTCCCCTCGACCACAGCAGAAACACACACTCCCCTCGACCACAGCAGAAACACACACTCCCCTGATCACAGCAGAAACACACACTCCCCCGATCACAGCAGAAACACACACTCCCCTGATCACAGCAGAAACACACACTCCCCTCGATCACAGCAGAAACACACACTCCCCTGATCACAGTAGAAACACACACTCCCCTCGACCACAGCAGAAACACACACTCCCCTGATCACAGCAGAAACACACACTCCCCCGATCACAGCAGAAACACACACTCCCCTGATCACAGCAGAAACACACACTCCCCTCGATCACAGCAGAAACACACACTCCCCTGATCACAGTAGAAACACACACTCCCCTCGACCACAGCAGAAACACACACTCCCCTGATCACAGCAGAAACACACACTCCCCTCGACCACAGCAGAAACACACACTCCCCTCGACCACAGCAGAAACACACACTCCCCTGATCACAGTAGAAACACACACTCCCCCGATCACAGCAGAAACACACACTCCCCTGATCACAGCAGAAACACACACTCCCCTGATCACAGCAGAAACACACACTCCCCTGATCACAGCAGAAACACACACTCCCCTCGACCACAGCAGAAACACACACTCCCCTCGACCACAGTAGAAACACACACTCCCCTGATCACAGTAGAAACACACACTCCCCCGATCACAGCAGAAACACACACTCCCCTGATCACAGCAGAAACACACACTCCCCTCGACCACAGCAGAAACACACACTCCCCTGATCACAGCAGAAACACACACTCCCCCAATCACAGCAGAAACACACACTCCCCCAATCACAGCAGAAACACACACTCCCCTGATCACAGTAGAAACACACACTCCCCTGATCACAGCAGAAACACACACTCCCCTGATCACAGCAGAAACACACACGCCCCCAATCACAGCAGAAACACACACTCCCCTGATCACAGCAGAAACACACACTCCCCTGATCACAGTCCTGCCCTGTCTGGGTGTGAACTCCTTCACCAGCTTCACAAACTCCTTCACCAGCTAATGATCAGACGGTCATGCTCCCCTACTTCTAATGTCTGAACTTTAAAGCTAGTTTTTTTATCTGCATGGATTCAGATAGTGTTTCTGTCCCATGGTGGCGGCTGATTGATGATGTGCATGTGTGGGTGTACAGGTGTACCCCCTGGACAGGTGCCATTAAACTTGGGCTTTATCCTCTGAAACCTTCTCTCCTACCTCATTGTTAACAGTGTTCTGGGTTTGCTGAGGTCGTTCTGTCTGTGGAAGGGGAGGTACCATGTTCCTGGCCACACCCACAATTCTAGGGTGGGGTGAGGTGGGGGCACATAGCTCAAACACCCCCTGGCTGTTTAGTGGAGGTGTGTTGAGTGCCACTGTGCGGACAGAGCGATGTCAGGTGTTGGGTGTGACCTCACGCATGCCTTTACAGGGAGTGTGACTCTGACAAACACCTGACAGAATTTTTATATTGTGGTTTAACTCTTTTAAATGATCAAAAACCCTTAAAAATAATAACAACAAAATGTAGTGTAGTGTGGTATATGTGTGAGACAATGTGATGAAAACACACACACAAGCCCACATTGGATCTATGCACAATGTTTAGGAGTGTGTCATAAAACACACCAAACTGATCAGAATGTACAGGGCATGCAAACTTGTGCTTCAGCACATACCTGACTGAGTGTATCACTGATGATGATGATGAGTTCCCCCCAGAACACACACCCGTGTGCCTGTGCACACCAGAACACACGCTGCTTTCTCGTCCGCGCCCCAGAGACACTGAGTGACAGCGCGCTGACTAAACACCCTCCTGTCTGCACATGCAGGTCGGCACCTCCAACCAGCCGCCCACCTGGGGATTATGACATCACCACCTGGGGATTATGACATCACCACCTGGGGATTATGACATCACATCACATCACTCTGGCATGTGGGTGAGGGGACGACACACCGGTGTCATCATGTGCTCCAGAACCATTCACTCTGAACACTCCTGCTACCTTTTATCTGAACAAGCTTTGCAAATGTTTTTGTCAGTGGTTTGGAATGTCTGTTGATGTGGTGAGCAATGAAACATTAGCCACGGAAGTGTCGGTTATAAAAATGACACATTTATTGCTACAGAACGGCCATGAACAGGACTGCATTGAGTAACTACGAGGTGAGAATCAACAGATGATGGCAGCAGAGCCTGACTCTGTTTACACACTGATACTAGTCCAAAAACATAACTGCAACAATCATCAGAACATAACCAGACACAAATACAAAAAGAAGAAACCAACAGAAACAATAATCAAGAAGAAAAGAATAAAATCAAGAACACACACACACATGTACACACACACATGTACACACACACACACACACACACACACACACACACACACACGCACATGCGCAACTTCACACCCACCCCACCAAAGAAGAAGAGAGGAGAGAGGAGAGGAGAGGAGGAGAGATGAGAGGAGGAGAGAGGAGAGGAGAGATGAGAGGAGAGGAGGAGAGATGAGAGGAGGAGAGATGAGAGGAGAGGAGGAGAGATGAGAGGAGAGGAGGAGAGAGGAGAGGAGAGGAGGAGAGAGGAGAGGAGAGATGAGAGGAGGAGAGATGAGAGGAGAGGAGGAGATGAGAGGAGAGGAGGAGAGAGGAGAGGAGAGGAAGAGAGGAGGAGAGGAGAGGAGGAGAGGAGAGAGGAGAGGAGATGGTGTAACTGTTGAATCACTGCCCCTTGATCAGAACAGGGCTCATCGCCATGCCAACCTACAGTCTTGATCTCCACACGAACAGTTGTATAATCCAGGTTCAGAAAGTAAAAGTCCTCACCAGGATTTTGCTCAAGCTTGCTAGTTTTTCTAATTAGCAATCCAGGTAAAATTTGTGGAATCAACACAATCCAGGAAGCCTGAGCAAAATCCTGGTGAGGACTTTTACTTTCTGAACCTGGATTATACACCTCTGCACACGAACCAAAATATCAGCTTGAAATTATTCAAAATTAAAAAACTTTTAAAATCTTAATTTTATTTTTTCTTCAAATGATTCCAAAACCCTACAAAGTGTCTGAAATTGTTGTTGTTTTCTCATGTTGATGGTGTTGGTGCCTGTGATGCTAAACCCACAGTAAAATCTATTTAAATCTGTTTCGTTGCCTTTTCTCTCCAACAGGGTGCGCTGTTCTACCTCGCCACACAAGTCTCTAGACCCTGGAGGCAAACGCTGGTGCTGCAGCAGGTCTGTCTGAGTTCTGTAGGTTTTCTTCACTTAATTGCATCACAAGTAACAAGTATAAAAAAGGCCACAGTTCACATATGTTCACCGTTACAAGGAGTGTGAAATGATCATGGTTGTACCAGGATGAAGACATGAGAACGGAGGAAGATTATCACCATCAGAAAGAAAGTGGCTCGGCTGCAGCAGCTTCGTCGGAGATCTGCTCCATCCTGCTGGTGTTCCCCAGGGTTCCTGCAGCGATCTGCTCCATCCTGCTGGTGTTCCCCAGGGTTCCTGCAGCGATCTGCTCCATCCTGCTGGTGTTCCCCAGGGTTCCTACAGCGATCTGCTCCATCCTGCTGGTGTTCCCCAGGGTTCCTGCGAAGCCTGGTGCTTGTCTTCATGTAGGGTGGCAAAGGATGAGCACTGCTAAAATGTCTGGATTATTTACGCACATATTTCATTTGATTTTATTTCAGGAGGTTTTTTCCTTCCCCTGAATGAGGAAATGACATCAGAATCTCAGGATCTTTCCTCAAACACGCGAACATTTAGTAGACGAAACAAAGTCAACATGGAAGACAGGACGGTCTGCCCCTCCATCTGAACAGGACAGCACGGCAGCGTCTGATTGGACGGGCCACTGCGCTGCTGCCGTCCTTGATGCAATATTAACATGTTCAATATTAACATTAACAGAACCCAGAACAGTCATGGAGGAAGAAACCTCAGCTGTAAACGTCACTGTAAACGTCACTGTAAACGTTTGCTTCAGCTGTGGACCAACTCTTTGAATTTCTTTCCCCTGCAGGACTTTACCTGGATCACATCACTACTATTCAAGAGAATGGCATGGTAACGGGTTTCCTAGAGACCTAGCAGGGATAGGGATTAGGGGATAGGGTTTAGGGGATAGGAGTTAGGGTTTGGGACCTGCAGTAGATGACAGTTATCCTGTTCAGGATTTCTGGAAGACAAAGTGTGCAAGTCCTGATACAAACACATATGACTATTTGCCCTTGCCTGATGGTCACCCCTCACGGTCCTCTCCATCATTAGGGCCACGCCCACTTTGTTTGCACATCTTAGGACCACTCCCACTTGTTTTCATCTCATAGTCTCTCGCACTTAGAAGTAACAAGCAAACATGTCATCCAGCCTACCTATCTGGGTCAGATCTAAACCTGTCTGGGTCTGGTCTAAACTTGTCTGGGTCAGATCTAAACTTGTCTGGGTCTGGTCTAAATCTGTCTGGGTCAGATCTAAACCTGTCTGGGTCCAGGTTAAATCTGTCTGTGTCAGATCTAAACCTGTCTGGGACAGGTTTAAGCCTGTCTGGGTCCAGGTTAAATCTGTCTGGGTCAGATCTAAACCTGTCTGGGACAGGTCTAAGCCTGTCTGGGTCAGATCTAAACCTGTCTGGGCCAGGTCTAAACCTGTCTGGGACAGGTCTAAGCCTGTCTGGGTCAGATCTAAACCTGTCTGGGTCAGGTCTAAACCTGTCTGGGTCAGATATAAATCTGTCTGGGTCCAGGTTAAACCTGTCTGGGTCTGGTCTAAACCTGTCTGGGTCAGATATAAATCTGTCTGGGTCCAGGTTAAACCTGTCTGAGTCAGATCTAAACCTTTCTGGGCCAGGTCTAAACCTGTCTGGGACAGGTCTAAGCCTGTCTAGGTCAGATCTAAACCTGTCTGGGTCAGATATAAATCTGTCTGGGTCCAGGTTAAACCTGTCTGGGTCTGGTCTAAACCTGTCTGGGTCAGATATAAATCTGTCTGGGTCCAGGTTAAACCTGTCTGGGTCAGATCTAAACCTGTCTGGGCCAGGTCTAAACCTGTCTGGGACAGGTCTAAGCCTGTCTGGGTCAGATCTAAACCTGTCTGGGTCAGGTCTAAACCTGTCTGGGTCAGATATAAATCTGTCTGGGTCCAGGTTAAACCTGTCTGGGTAAGATCTAAACCTGTCTGGGTGGGTCAGATCTAAATCTGTCTGGATCAGATCTAAACCTGCCTGGGTCAGGTCTAAACCTGTCTGGGTCAGGTCTAAACCTGTCTGGGTCAGATCTAAACCTGTCTGTGTCAGACCTAAGCCTGTCTGGGTCCATGTTTAACCTCTCTGGGTCAGGGCTAAACCTGTCTGGGTCAGATCTAAACCTGTCTGGGTCTGGTCTAAACCTGTCTGGGTCAGATCTAAACCTATCTGGGTCCAGGTTAAATCTGACACAGACAGATCTAAACCTGTCTGGGACAGGTTTAAGCCTGTCTGGGTCCAGGTTAAATCTGTCTGGGTCAGGGCTAAACCTGTCCGGGTCAGATCTAAACCTGTCTAGGTCAGATCTAAGCCTGTCTGGGTCTGGTCTAAACCTGTCTGGATCAGATCTAAATCTGTCTGGGTCCGATCTAAACCTGTCTGGGTCTGATCTAAATCTGTCTGTGTCAGATCTAAACCTGTCTGGGTCAGATTTCCATGTTTGTTTTTAATAGCCTCTCCTGTCTAACATTGGAGGGGTCAGTATGGAAAACAGCTCCCAGTGTCCCCAGTGTTCCCAGTGTCATGATGGTCCTAGCTGTTGAACAGTGCACACACACAGCTCAGTGACAAGGTGGTAAGATAATTTTTTTTATAGCATTGTAGTGTTGTGTGGATAAAACACCAGCAAATAAAACAAGAACAAATATGTACATTATGAATGAGTGGTGACAAATGGTGCCGGTTGTTTGTATTGCTGCCCCCTGGAGACCAGTGGGGGAACAGCACAACATGGCACAGCGGTGGGGGGGGCTCTACAGCACTGAGATGTGATTGGGCAATGAAAACTTTTTTAGTTATGAAATAATCCGAAACTACAGGAATGACGTCACTACAGATCAGTAAGAAAACAGACAGATGCTTCTTGGTAGGCGGGCAGATGTTGTGTGAGCTAATTGAAATGAATGAAGTCAACATTGATCACAGGCTTGAAGCCCGATCTAACATCAGACCAAACCAAATGGCAGCAATCTAACAACGGAGTGCTTCCGTCCTCCTGTGTCTTCACAAAAGGGGTAAAGCAGAGATCAGACTGCAACTGCGTGATTTATTTGCCGGTTTTGGCTGGACCTGTGTTCCTGTCTGCATCCATCACCAACACACAGGCGCGTGTGGAGCCTGGTTATTTACACAATGAAACAAGGCAAAGACACAAATGTGGAAATCAAAACAAGGATTATATACTTTTCCATGTTCCAAACCCCCATTTTTTAAAACAAAAGTGTTCCCGCAAATATAAACAATGTTTTATAAAGAAATGATTGCGAAGCTTTTGACCTCACTACGTTTTCAATGGGACACATTTTTCAACATACACTGAATTACTTTTTCGCCTTTTAACAAAGAAAAAAGAAAAAAACTGATACAACATATTATCTAAAACACAAAATAACAACAGTCTACATGTAAAAATATAACTTTTACATACACAATTTCAAAATAAGGGTAAGTTTGCATTTGTTGCATAAAATGTACAAATGTCCGCGTTTCCGTACAGACAGTTGGGGAGGCGTGAGGGAACAGGTCCTGCTCCGGTCCCTTTTGTCTCACAGAGGCCACCGTACTGTCATCGTCCTGTCACTGTAATGTCATGGCACATCACAACAGTCACGTTTCTTTTCCAGTGCGACACTAACGTGTCTGCCCAGCTTGTGAGAAAACACTTCCCCATCAAACTCTCCTTTTGAAAACAACACGTTTCTTTATATATCGTATATATTTCTACATTTATATATATATTGATTTTCGAATAGACTTTTATTTTCCAGTTTCAGTGCCTCGTGTTGATTGGATAAGGAAAACCACTGAAAACAGAAGTCGCTGTCGAACCTCAAACAGGAAGGGGTGGGACCCTCAAACAGGAAGGGGTGGGACCCTCAAACAGGAAGGGGTGGGACCCTCAAACAGGAAGGGGTGGTTTTTCTTAGTCATTCTTTCCATTTTTCCCCCCGACAGAGAAACCAGAACAGACAAAAGCATAAGAGAAAGATTAAAGAAAGGGAAAAATGTAATTTTACACATACAACCACATTTGTACTTAAGACTACAGCGGCTCACGGACAAGCCAATATTCATAAAAAGCCGATAGCTATAATACAATGCTCAATAACAGACGTGTCGCGCACAATGGAAACGGACAGCAAGTTGTACGGAAGGGCGGAGTCGGGGTGGGGCCAAGGGGCGGGGCATACAATACTCAAAACGGGATCCATCCAGGACACTCCTTCTAATTACATATAGGCATACAGTACATTAAATACAGTTTATCCAAAAAATACTTTTTTTTCCTTTTTACTTTTTTTAAATTCCAGGCTGTAAAACACCTGACTGCATAGACCTAAAGACTAACAGTTCACTAAGCTTGCATCCTACAAAATTCAGATAATGTCCATCTGGCGCAGTGTGATGATATGAACTCTAAAAGGCACGTTGGTAGTGTAGTGTGTTTGAATTGCATCTCAGGGGCAAGGAGAAGGAGAGAGTCTGGGGCAGATTGGGGCAGACCCGGTGGCTTGATCGGAGTTCAGAACTAACAAATAATCACGTCACGGATGGTCTGGTTTTGGAGAGGGCGTGTTGGGGTGTGTGGGGGTGATAAATCGTCATCTCTTGACGCGGCTGTAGTCACCGTGTCAGGAGAGAGCACATTACGTCCTGACTACATCCTGACTTCTTGCTCTAACCTGCCACTCCTGGGGTGCAGAGCCTCTTCCCACCATCCTGCATGGAACACACCCGCTACGCCCACTACACCCGCTACGCCCACTACACCCGTTACGCCTGCAGGTCTGGGAGTGGAGCTGGCTGGTTCCAGACCTGCTGCAGACTCCCTGGGTCTCTCCCACCCCAGGACCAGACGTGAGGCACCTCCTCTGACGATGCCTTTTACGAGCACACTTTTTTTGATGATGTTTTTTGTTTTTTCTTACATAAATTTGTTATTGCGAGTTTCATACAATTGTGTGAATTTGTACACTGCCTCATCCTACGGTGGCGTTGTGGTTGCAGCCTCTCTTGTCTGCCCTCTGTGGTCACAAGTGGAACTGCTTCTTCAGGTGTGTATCTCCCACACACACAGCAGGACCCTCAGCGGGTCCACGGTGTGGAGAGACTGCCATGAACCCGGCTGCTCCATCCAGCTCTGCCAAATGTTTTACAACATCATGATATGTTTGAAGAGTCCCTCAACTATTTGCACATTTTCCAAGATAAAAAAGAAGGAAAAATCTTTTTTCGATGTAGTTTCATACATTTTTACTGTTCCTTTTTTAAATGAGGAATGTCGAAAGGAGAAAGAGGAAGTTCCCATGAGTCTCCGTTTTTTCCTTGTACACATAAGGATATCGCGACAGAAAACACGACAGAGGTCAAGGAGAGGGACGGAAACAAAACGAAACTAGAAGAAGCTGGTAAGAAGATGGTCAGAAGATGGTCAGGTGGAAGGCTGATCATCTGATTGATTGATCTGATTGTGATTGATTGATCTGATTGTGATTGATCTGATTGTGATTGTTTCACAGAGTGTCAGGACCATAATGATGTCATCAGAGGAAGTGGTCTCTCATCATTTTCATAAAATCTGGCAGCTTTGACCTGATGGACAGACAGACAGACAGACAGACAGACGGAAGGGAAGAGAGAGAGTATAATTAGCTTTGTTAATGAACCAAACTCTCCCTCACACAGGAAGTGTGGAACTCACCAACACATTCAACAGGCCCTGCCAGAGCCCCAAAACATGCCTACATTACACCAACGCCAGACACGGACGCAGCATGGACTCAGTCTTGGTGGACCACAGAAGTATTTACAGAATAAGTGTATATAGTGCAATACACTATTCATAATGTTAAAGTGCTGGACAATGGTTAAAACTTGTTTATAGTCGTATGCAGTCATATGTTGTACACTGATCACGTTGAAAGTCATTAAAAAACATTAAAAACACCCAAACCATATCCTGCACAAAGAACAGGGTTAGGGCTGTATTTATAAGGGTTTAGGGTTAGGGCTGTATTTATAAAGGTTTGAATTTATACTATGGTATACACCCCGATGTCTCACAGCGTTTTCTTAGTCTGTTACGAGAGCACCCCGATGTCTCACAGCGTTTTCTTAGGGCGTACTCACACTAGGCTCTGTGATCCGGGCCCGGGCACGGTTGCCTGCCGAAGCACGGTTCGTTTGGCTAGTGTGAGCGCTCCAACCGTGCCCGGGCCCGGATCAGTTAACCGTGCTCGGGCCCGCTTTGAAGAGGTGGGCCAGGGCACGATTCATGTGGACTCGGGCACGGTTCGCTTCTAGTGTGAGCGCTATCCGTGCCCGGGCCCGCTTGGTGCCTCGTCTGATTGGTTCATTTCGCTGGAACTCAAACATGACATCAGTGATGCGACGCTCACGTTAAACAGTCATAGCGGCAAAGCGATAAGCAGACAATCGTTATGTTAAATTATCGATAAATCTGTGCTTGCACCGTGTTTCTGCACTCCCAAAACGACTCCAAAAATACAATAAAAAGAGAATCGTGAACTCTATAGTGTTGTGCGAGCGCGCTTTTTTCCAAATAAAGTCACGTTGTGATGACGTAAGCGTGCTCGGGCCGGGTTGCTGAAGCGAGTGTGAGTGCAGGCCAGCGGGGGAGTGGGGAGGGGGGATAACCGGGCCCCAGCACGGAACCAGCAAACCGTGCCTAGTGTGAGTACGCCCTTAGTTTGTTACGAGAGAGCACCCCAATGTCTCACAGCGTTTTCTTAGTCTGTTATGAGAGCACCCCGATGTCTCACAGCGTTCTCTTAGTCTGTTACGAGAGAGCACCCCGATGTCTCACAGCGTTTTCTTAGTCTGTTACGAGAGCACCCTGATGTCTCACAGCGTTCTCTTAGTCTGTTACGAGAGAGCACCCCAATTTCTCACCACGTTCTTAGTCTGTTATGAGAGCACCCCGATGTCTCGCAGTGTTCTCTTAGTCTGTTACGAGAGAGCACCCCGATGTCTTACAGCGTTCTCTTTGTCTGTTACAAGAGAACACCCTGATGTCTCACAGCGTTCTCTTAGTCCAGGAGTAGCCAACCTGCGGCTCGCGAGCCGCATGCGACTCTTTGCCTGGTTTCATGCGGCTCCCCAGCCGGTCCGTGCACTCACCTGCACTAACGATCTGTGTCGTGGCCCTGTTACCTCATCAACTCTGAGGGCGACACACTGCTACATCTTCGTGGTGCGCGGTTTCTTTACAAGACTAGCGAGCCGCTAATACTTTTTAAACCGGCGTAGTGGTAAACACACTCACACGTGTTACTAATTCGCCAACTACTGGCGATTGATCGCGATATAATACCTATTTTTTGTCCATCATATTTATCTAAACAGCCTGTGTAAGGAGAGAAAAGAGAATGAACATCTGAGCAATAAATGTACATAAATGTGTATTTAATGGGAGTTATCTGGGGGTCCTCTTCCAGAAAATGATTTAAAGATCAAGTCAAATTTAGTGAATCCTGGTGAGTTTTAAAAGGTATGAATCTCTCGTTTTTATCAGATTCACCATCGCAAAAATATAAGCCGTAAGATTACCTGCTTTAAGTAGGTATGTTACAAAAAAATTAAATGTCCAAAAATGGCAAATTTAAATCACACCACTGGATAGAGCTTTTAAATACAAACAGAACAACACCATCCATGTTAAGCCTGGTTTAAGCCTTTATACTTGACGCAGCACGAGTGGCGTGAGCAGCGCGAGGGTCCGCACGCCGAAAATGACGTAATCGCGGTGGCTCAACCCGTTACAATTTCAAGCATTTTAAAGTACTTTAGCCTAAATTCCAGCACTACTGCAACATTAAAATTGGTCAGGTAAATGTTCATTCCCCTGTTTTTGAGGGGTGTTTCTTTATACTACCACATATCGCTTCGGACAACACTGCAAAATGAATGTGATGCAGCAAGTAGCCTCCGCCGTTCGCGCAGGTGTACAGAGTCGCGCACTACGGTCACGCCAGGCAGGAGGGGGGTAAAAACTTTTCTACTGTCCGCAAATCTGAAGGCGGAATGAACCGCAAGTCAATCAAATGACACCGCCGTCATCCATCCAGCGCTGATGAGCGCCAGTGAGAATAATATTTCGGCCACAAAACAGATAGCACGCGCGTGTGTGGTTTATTATGATTTGACGGATTTTTTCCCCAAAAAAATCAAATGACGGAAATCCGTCGTAGTGACGGAGAACTTTAACCCATGTCTTAGTCTCTTACGAGAGAGCACCCCGATGTCTCACAGTGTTCTCTTAGTCTGTTACGAGAGAGCACCCCGATGTCTCACAGCGTTCTCTTAGTCTGTTACGAGAGAGCACCCTGATGTCTCACAGCGTTCTCTTAGTCTGTTACGAGAGAACACCCCGATGTCTCACAGCGTTCTCTTAGTCTGTTACGAGAGAACACCCCGATGTCTCACAGCGTTCTCTTAGTCTGTTACGAGAGAGCACCCCGATGTCTCACAGCGTTCTCTTAGTCTGTTACGAGAGAGCACCCCGATGTCTCACAGTGTTCTCTTAATCTGTTACGAGAGAACACCCCGATGTCTCACAGCGTTCTCTTAGTCTGAGTCTGTTATTGTGGTGATACTGCTAGTGATACACACTAAACTCAGTGGCACTAACCACAATGGGCAGAGTCTAATGTCTTCCCTCTGTGGAGACTGGAGAGACTGGTGTATTCAGACTGGGGAGACTGGGGAGACTGGTGTATTCAAACTGGGGAGACAGGTGTATTCAGACTGAGGAGACTGGGGAGACTAGTGTATTCAGACTGGGGAGACTGGTGTATTCCAACTGGGGAGACTGGTGTATTCAGACTGGGGAGACTGGTGTATTCCAACTGGGGAGACTGGTGTATTCAGACTGAGAAGACTGGGGAGACCGGCGTATTCAGACTGGGGAGACTGGGTAGACTGGCGTATTCAGACTGGGGAGACTGGGTAGACTGGCGTATTCAGACTGGGGAGACTGGTGTATTCAGAGTGGAGGCTGCTCAGGCCCACATTACCATTGTACAGAAGCACTGGGCGGAGCCTTATCTACTCTAACCAATCAGAGCACTGTGACACCAGTTTGAGCCTTGTTTTCATAAAGCTAAATGGTGAGCATGAGCAAATTAGTGTCAAGTGAAATCTTCTGACCATTTAGAGGGGGTGTGGCTTTTTACATTTGTCCCATGGGGTTGGAGGCATCACCCATGCCATGGTGAGCCCCGCCCAGTGAGAGGGGCGGGCCATCCGACGACACTTTCTCCTCCTCTCGCCTCTTCAGGCATGCTGCCTTTGGATTCAGGTTCCTCTCTGATGGTGCACACACACACACACACACACACACACACACACACACACACACACACAGTCAGTACATTGCTCAACAAGCCCCACATGTACGTATTCAGGTACAGCTCCTTAGCCCAGACAACAGAAACGGTAAAGTTGCTACACTGACACCACGTGGTCAAAGGTGGCATTACGCCAGCATCAGTGAAGATACAGACATTGGTCATTACAGCAGAGTGTGACCTACATACTACCATTACTGCAAAAAACATACTACCATTACTGCAAAAAAGAGCCACGGTCACACAACCAAGAGCCAAACTGACTGCATGGAGTCTGCTGCTGCGAATAAGCAAATGGGCAACACCAACCGCGCTGATCTGGGATCAGCCGAGCCAAGGCAGAGGACTGAGGGGCCGTGGGCGCTACTGACCTCGGACCTGCTGCTCCAGGCTGAGGATGACGGCCACGGCCTGGTGCAGGATGAGTAGCTTGGTCTGGGGCTTGTCGCTCTTCAGGTGGAGCTGGACCATGCGCCCCAGCTCCTTGAAGGCCTCGTTGATGTCCCGCACACGCAGACGCTCACGCGCGTTGTTGGCCATCCTGCGCTCCCGCTCCCGCTCGATCTTCTGCTCCGGGGTCAGGTCCTCGTCATCGTTGTTGCTGCGGACGGCAGGTGTGTGTTGAAAAAATGACGAGACAATGAGAGACAAGAGTGTGAGTGGTGAGCGCAGCAGACTTAGATGTTAGTGCTTCAGCAATTAGACGTTAGTGCTTCAGCAGACTTAGACGTTAGTGCTTCAGCAGACTTAGACGTTAGTGCTTCAGCAGACTTAGACGTTAATGCTTCAGCACTTAGACGTTAATGCTTCAGCACTTAGACGTTAGTGCTTCAGCACTTAGACATTAGTGCTTCAACAGACTTAGACGTTAGTGCTTCAGCAGACTTAGACGTTAGTGCTTCAGCACTTAGACGTTAGTGCTTCAGCAGACTTAGACGTTAGTGCTTCAGCACTTAGACGTTAGTGCTTCAGCAGACTTAGACGTTAGAGCTTCAGCAGACTTAGATGTTAGTGCTTCAGCACTTAGACATTAGTGCTTCAGCCGACTTAGATGTTAGAGCTTCAGCAGACTTAGACGTTAGTGCTTCAGCAGACTTAGACGTTAGAGCTTCAGTAGACTTAGACGTTAGTGCTTCAGCAC
>NW_027506872.1:487500-492500 GCF_052324685.1 Brachyhypopomus gauderio
CGACATAGATGTGGATCGGAGGTAAATAAACTAGATTTTTTTTTCTCGCCGTGTGAAATCGGAAGTGTGGCGTGTGAAGACGGTCAAATGCGTGTGTCACACGCTGAATGCGTGAGACTTGAGAGCCCTGGACGTAGCCTACAAATCTTCATGGTATTACTGTATACTGTACCTGCTGTCTGAACACCAATGAGCTACAAATAAAGATTCATAAATATTAGTCTGTTGATTTTTAATTCCAATTAAATAATTAGTGTACAATATTTATCTCCAGCCACTACTGATTCAACCTCAGATTCCTCTTCCTCTAACACAGGAGAATAATCACTGCAGATCTTACTGGTCTACAACAGTGTCTACAACACTGTAAAATCTGTCCCTGTCCCCTTCACACGCTACACACATCACGCTACACATGTCACGCTACATACAGCACGCTACACACATCACGTTACATACAGAACGCTACACACATCACGCTACACACGTCACGCTACATACAGCAAGCTACACACATCACGCTACACACGTCACGCTACATACAGCACGCTACACACATCACGTTACACACGTCACGCTACACACATCACACTACATACGTCACGCTACACACGTCACGCTACACACATCACGCTACATACATCACGCTACACACATCACACTACATACAGCACGCTACACACGTCACGCTACATACAGCATGCTACACACATCACGCTACACACATCACACTACATACAGTATGCTACATACAGCACGCTACACACATCATGCTACACACATCAAGCTACACACATCACGCTACATACATCATGCTACACACATCACGCTACATATAGTACGCTATACACATCATGCTACACACATCACGCTACATACAATATGCTACACACATCATGCTACACACATCACACTACACACATCATGCTACACACAGCACGCTACACACATCACGCTACACACATCATGCTACACACATCATGCTACATACATCATGCTACACACATCACGCTACACACATCACGCTACACATATCACGCTACATACAGCACGCTACACACATCACACTACATACAGTATGCTACACACATCACGCTACATACAGCACGCTACACACATCATGCTACATACAGCACGCTACACACATCACGCTACATACATCACGCTACACACAGCATGCTACACACATCACGCTACATACATCACGCTACACAGCACGCTACACACATCACGCTACATACATCATGCTACACACAGCACGCTACACACATCACGCTACATACATCACACTACACAGATCACGCTACACACATCACGCTACATACAGCACGCTACACACATCATGCTACATACAATACGCTACACACATCATGCTACACACACATCACGCTACATACATCATGCTACACACAGCACGCTACATACATCACGCTACACACATCACGCTACATACAGTACGCTACACACATCACGCTACATACAGCACGCTACACACATCACGCTACATACAGTACGCTACATTAATCAGCTACACACATCAGGCTACACACATCACACTACATACAGCACGCTACATACCTAATAATAATAATAATAACTTTATTTATTTATATAGCACCTTTCATACATAAATGCAGCTCAAAGTGCTTCACAATAAAATTTGATAAAACAGAAAAAATAAAACACAATAAATAATATTGAACAACTAAAACAATTAAAAGTAGATATTTAATAAGATATCAAATTATTAAATTATAAAATAAAGTATAAAAAAAAGAACAACAGTCAATCAATTGTAACAGCTAATAGAAAGCAAGGTTAAAAAGAAAGGTTTTTTTTTTTAAAGCTAGTAAGACTCTGTGCCTGATGAATGTTAATTAACTGGTAAAGCGTTCCAGATTTTTGGAGCGTAAAAACAGAAAGCTGCTTCACCAGTCTTTTTGTGCTTCATCCTGGGAATTTTAAGTAAGCTAGCTCCCGATGATCTTAGTGCATGATTTGGAACATAATCCATTAGACACTCTGAGATGTATGTAGGTGCTAACCCACTTAGAGATTTATAAACCAATAAGAGAATTTTAAAATCAATCCTAAATGATACAGGTAGCCAATGAAGTGAAGCTAAAACAGGTCTTAAGGCTGGAACATACTTGCTGTTTGCCCATGCGTTCGCGTACACAACCGGCTGCGTTGTGAACGTTACTGAGAACATACTAGCCTATGTGCAACGCGTGAAACTGGAGGCGTCCACTAGAGGGCAGAACGTAGAAAGGGCTTCGGTATTTTAACGATGCAAACATGGCAACACTCGAGGAGATTAGCCTTTGGGTAATTTTACGGTCACGGCAGAAAAAACGACGACAGCGATCCCTTCGTAGGTGGTATGTAAGGCCGTTAAATCAAAGACGTGGTGAGAATGGCGAATTTGTGTCGTTGGATATCGTTGTGTTCATCTTGATGCTGGTTAGCGGCTACACTGCCCCTAGCGGTTTTGTGTGTATTGCACCTCGCGTACGCGTCGCGTTAACTTTTGGAGGACGTGCAAGACCTACGCGCCAAACCGACGCAGGATACGCGAAGCAGCCATGATGCGTACGCGTACGCGTAGTTAACAGCAAGTATGTTTTAGCCTTTATATGTTCCCTTTTTTGTACGTGTTAAGACTCTGGCTGCAGCGTTCTGGACAAGTTGTAGTCTGTCAATTGTGGTTTTGGGCAGTCCAGTGAATAATGCATTACAGTAGTCTAATTGTGAAAAAACAAAAGCATGGATCAGTTTTTCAGTCTTGTAGTTTAAGAAAGGGTCTCACTCTCACTACATTTCTTAAATGGAAGAAAGCTGTTTTGGTGACATTTTCAATGTGAGGCTTAAAAGTCAATGTAGAATCTAAAATTTCCGAAATTTCCCAATTTATTTAAAACTTGAGTTCTCTCTGCTACATCACGCTACACACATCATGCTACACACATCACGTTACATATAGCATGCTACATACATCACACTAAATACATCACGCTACATACAGCATGCTACACACATCATGCTACACACATCACGCTACACATATCATGCTACACACATCACGCTACATACTGCATGCTACATACATCACGCTACACATCATGCTACATATAGTACGCTACACACATCATGCTACATACATCACGCTACATACATCACGCTACACACATCACGCCACATACAGTATGCTCATGTTTCTCTGTGTACTACAGGCTATAACATACTGCATGTATGTGTATATATACCGTATACATATATGGGACATGTTCAACCGGGCGATGTGTGTGTGTGTGTGTGTGTGTGTGTGTGTGTGTGTGTGTGTGTGTGTGTGTGTGTGTGTGTGTGTGTGTGAGAGTGTGTGTGTAATTGAGTGTGTGTGTGTGTGTAATTGAGTGTGTGTGTTGAGTGTGTGTGTGTGTGTGTGTGTGTGTGTGTGTGTGTGTGTGTGTAATTGAGTGTGTGTGTGTAATTAAGTGTGTGTTTGTGAAAGTGTGTGTGTAATTGAGTGTGTGTGTGTGTTGAGTGTGTGTGTGTTGAGTGTGTGTGAGTGTGTGTGTGTAATTGAGTGTGTGTGTGTGTGTGTAGTTGAGTGTGTGTGAGAGTGTGTGTGTAATTGAGTGTGTGTGTGTGTGTGTGTGTGTGTGTGTGTGTGTAATTGAGTGTGTGTGTGTGTGTGTTGAGTGTGTGTGTGTAATTGAGTGTGTGTGTGTGTGTGTGTGTGTGTGTGTGTGTTGAGTGTGTGTGTGTGTGTGTGTGTGTAATTGAGTGTGTGTGTGTTGTGTGTGTGTGTGTTTGAGCTCTCACCCCGGTACGGATCAGGCTGGTTGAGATCTGGTGAATTGGCAGATTGCACAGACACCTGAGTGGATACCACAGAGTGTCTCACCCCCACACCGTCCTCACGATGAGGACCCACCTTCCAGAGAGAGAGAGAGAAAGAGAGAGAGAGAGAGAGAGAGGAGGGGAGAGAGAGAGCATGGGAGATATAGAGAGAGAGAGAGAGCAGGGGAGATAGAGAGAGAGGGAGAGAGAGAGAGGGAGAGGAGGCCGGAGAGAGAGTTGATGGACACAGTTATACAGAATACAGAACTCTACATTTGATCATTTACATGGGTGTCTTATGGCACATTTCCACTAGGGCCTGCTTGGCGCGGTACGGTTCGATACGGGTCGATTCGCAACGGAACGGTACGGTCGCGTTGTGTTTCCATTACAATGGTGAACCACCCCAATGTGGGTGGAGTCGCTGTTGGCGCGCGGGTTGTAGTGTCATGACATCATTTGTATGCGACCACAACACCGGTCGATGCCCCTTAACACATAGCATTATTGTATCTTATTTATCTTTATCTTCATTATTGTATGTGGTTGCTCTAATTATTGATAATAATTTGGTATTACTCAAACAGGCTGAACACACCCTGCATAAAAAGCATCAGTCATACAATCAAATGAAATCAAACTTTATTATGAAATATAGATATTTAAAGTACAACATATGTAAATAATATAGTTATAGTTTAAAAAAGTGCAAAAAGCAAATATATACGTATAGCTTTATATGAAATAAATATTTATAGTACTACAAGCAACATTTTGTGTGCTTTTACTGGCGTCCGTCTCGCATGGTGTTCACAAGTTCGCCAAGCACCCCGAGGAAAGCCCGGTTGAAGGAAACATTTTCCGCCAACTCCGCTCGCCTCGTCAGTGGAAGGGGAATCTTGAACGTAAAAAATAACAAATATTAAACACAAGTATTCCCGTGAAGGAACAACAATATAGCGTAACTGCACAAACTGTGTAGCACGTCATCGCTGCTGATGCTTTGTTTATGGCTACAGCTAACTAGCAACTAGTTACGACACTCCCTGGCCAATCAGTGTCATGCTGTTCCTCCACGTCACAGAACTGTACCGCTTCGGAACGGTTAGAACCTCAAGCGAGTCGGTACGAAAATAGTACCCGAAGGGGCCGGCTCA
>NW_027506872.1:497500-502500 GCF_052324685.1 Brachyhypopomus gauderio
CTACTACATACTACTACATACTAGGCTTGTCACGATACTAAGAATTACAACTTCGATACGATACTTTAAAAATTATTGAAATTCGATACCATTTTAGATACCAAAGTCAGATACTGTGCTCAGATACTGTGCTCATCAAACAAATGAATATTGTATTTTGTTTCACAAATGTCAAATAAATAAAAGGTGTAGTCCCTGCTACATTAAAACAGACAAATAAATTGCACATAAATATAAATTAACATAACAGTAGTGCACTCTGGAATTCACATTTAGAAGTAAAAAAAAGGCTAACTAGCTAGTACAAAAAGTAGTACAAAATGTATTTTAAGTATACTTTAAACAACTTTAACTTTAAGTCTTTAAGTAACTAAAACTTCAGTATTAGAGTAGAGTTCAGTATTCATAGATGATTGATCAATTGTAGTACGGTCACTCTTTTTTTCTCTGTATGCTGTCGCACTTACAGCTCTTAAACCAAGAATATAACAAACATTTTCTAGGATACCATAATCGGACACATAATCTTGTATGCTGTAGTAATAATAGAAATGGGAATAATCACCAACCTCTTGGAATTATTTGTACAAATCTGCGTGCCGGTCCTTCAGGTGTTTGGCCAGATTCGTTGTGTTAAGCTACGTTTATATTTTCGCGAGTGACCGTAGCACGCAGAGTCCGCACACCTTGCGCGACCCTGCGCAAACCGCTTGTCCGAAACGGTATGTGGTAGTATAAAGAAACACCCCTCAAAAACGGGAAGGAACATTTATGACGAATTTTAATGTTGCTTTGTGTTTCAGGTTTAAAAAGTGCTGGAATTTAGGCTAAAGTACTTGAAAATGCTTGAAATTGTAACTACTTCATTTCACAACCAATATCAATCTGACTGAACAGTTCTCTTGTATAACGGTAACAAATACGAGCCTCTTGTAATTCCAGGACGAAACAGGAGAGAATGTAAAGACGTTAAGATTGGGCGTTTTGAAAATAAACAACCATTAAATAATGTGATAAAAAATCGAATTATTTCGAGTAGGCTATATGTATAAATATTTAACTTAATTAAGTTTAACGTGCTGGGAAATGTTGAAATGGACCTTGAAAGTGACGTACAAGTGCTTTAATTCCACCTTGTTTAGGTGTATGAACCCTGCAAGGACGACTTTGTTCATTGCGCTGTGGTGCGGCGCGCGCGAGGTTACAAAATTCGAGAGGTGCACGACCTTGTGAATCGACAGCGCGCAAAGTCACTGCTCGTAGGGCGTCAAGTATAAACCAGGCTTTAGCGCCCTTCGTTGATATGTTCCGAAAGCACCGCTTGCAAATAAGGCTTGTCCTTCGGTTTTCCATCTGTATCTGCTTTGAATCAAAAGTATTTCCACACAGCACTTCTGCTGCTTTCCTTGTTTATTAAGACGGGCTGCGAACACACTGCGTTCGCTTTAGCTGCCATTTTACAAACTGTTCTGTGCATTACAGCAGCTTGGGTAGGTCAAACGAAAGCGCATTTTATGTCAAAAGAATCGATACTTGGAGAAACGAGTATTATACCATTTCAGAATGTTCAGTATCGATATATCGATTTTATATCGACAACACTACTACATACTACTACAGCCTACTACATACTAGTACAGCTTATTACATACTACTACATACTATTACAGCCCACTACAAACTACTCATGTACTATTTGGGCCCCAAATCAGTATCCAGTATGCAGTATACAACCAAAATGTATTTTTCCAGTACACAAAAGATCCCCGGAAACCTGCTTCACACACATGTGGTAGTCGCCAGGCCTCATAAGTTCTGCTACCTGTTCTGTATGAAGGTAAATCTGTAGTAAAACTTGAAAAAACTTCACGCTCAAGTTTTGCTACAGATTTACCTTCATAGATAGTGTGTGTGTGTGTTTGTGTGTCTGTGTGAGTGTGTGTGTGTATGAGTGTCTGTGAGTGTGTGTGTGTGCATGTGTGTGTGTGAGTGTGTGTGTGTGAGTGTGTGAGTGTGTGTGTGTGTGTTTGAGTGTCTGTGAGTATGTGTGTGTGTGATTGTGAGTGTGTGTGTGTGAGTGTGTGTGAGTGTGTGTGTGTGTGTGTGTGTGAGTGTGTGTGAGTGTGTGTGTGTGCATGTGTGTGTGTGAGTGTGTGTGTGTGAGTGTGTGAGTGTGTGTGTGTGTGTTTGAGTGTCTGTGCGTATGTGTGTGTGTGATTGTGAGTGTGTGTTTTGTGTGAGTATGTGTGTGTGTGTGTGTATGTGTGAGTGTGTGTATGTGTGAGTGTGTGTGTGTGTGTGTGCATGTGTGTGAGTGTGTGTGTGTGTGTGTGTGTGTGTGTGTGAGTGTGTGTGTGTGTGTGTGTGTGAGTGTGTATGAGTGTGTGTGTGTGAGTGTGTCTGTGAGTGTGTGTGTGAGTGTGTGTGTGTGTGTGTGTGTTCCTACCATGAGTGAGTGTCTGGTGGAGGAGAGCAGGCCCGTGCCGTAGCCACCGCCCAGTCCTCCCATTGAGCCGTTGTGTGAGTGGGCGGGGCCTAGCAGGCTGTGTAGCTGGGCGTGTGTGGGGGGGGGTGGCACTGGACGGACCCGCCGCGTGTCGCTGGAGCACGTGGATGGCATCGTCCAGCCTCTCCAGCCTGTCTTCTATACGACTCTGCTGCAGACAGACAGAGAGACAGACAAAGAGACAGACAGACAGACAGAGAGACAGACAGACACAGAGAGACAGACAGAGACAGAGACAGACAGACAGACAGACAAACAGAGACAGACAGACACATAGAGACAGACATAGAGACAGACAGACAGACAGAGAGACAGAGGAGGGAAAGGCAGTAGATTCTGCACGTTCAATCGTGTCCTTCATATATACATTCATATATGTATGTTTCATATATATATGTTTTATATATATTTTACATTTAACAATTCACTATCAGTGTGAGATGTGTGTGTTGGAGTGCTGTTGGTGTGAGATGTGTGTGTTGGAGTGCTGTTGGTGTGAGATGTGTGTGCTGGAGTGCTGTTGGTGTGAGGTGTGTGCTGGAGTGCTGCTGGTGTGAGATGTGTGTGTTGGAGTGCTGTTGGTGTGAGATGTGTGTGCTGGAGTGCTGTTGGTGTGAGATGTGTGTGTTGGAGTGCTGTTGGTGTGAGATGTGTGTGCTGGAGTGCTGTTAGTGTGAGATGTGTGTGCTGGAGTGCTGTTGGTGTGAGATGTGTGTGCTGGAGTGCTGTTGGTGTGAGATGTGTGTGCTGGAGTACTGTTGGTGTGAGATGTGTGTGCTGGAGTGCTGTTGGTGTGAGATGTGTGTGCTGGAGTGCTGTTGATGTGAGATGTGTGTGTTGGAGTGCTGTTGGTGTGAGATTTGTGTGCTGGAGTGCTGTTGGTGTGAGATGTGTGTGTTGGAGTGCTGTTAGTGTGAGATGTGTGTGTTGGAGTGCTGCTGGTGTGAGATTTGTGTGCTGGAGTGCTGTTGGTGTGAGATGTGTGTGTTGGAGTGCTGCTGGTGTGAGATGTGTGTGTTGGAGTGCTGTTGGTGTGAGATGTGTGTGCTGGAGTGCTGTTGGTGTGAGATGTGTGTGCTGGAGTGCTGTTGGTGTGAGATGTGTGTGTTGGAGTGCTGTTGGTGTGAGATGTGTGTGTTGGAGTGCTGTTAGTGTGAGATGTATGTGCTGGAGTACTGTTGGTGTGACATGTGTGTGCTGGAGTACTGTTGTTGTGACATGTGTGTGCTGGAGCGCTCTGTTGAGCAGGGAGTGTCATGGTCTGTTGGTGGTTTGAAGGTTCTGTGTCTCACCAGAGAGTGCAGAGGACCCTCATAGTTAGGAGAAGACGCCGCCTGACCGTTCCTGGACCACACTGCTGAGTTGGCAGCTATAGGGAAGGAGAGGAGAGAAGAGAGGAGGAAGGGATGAGAGGAGGAGAGGAGAGGGGAGGAGAGGAGACAGGAGGAGGGGATGAGAGGAGGAGAGGAGAGGGGAGGGGAGGAGAGGAGAAGAGGGGAGATAGGAGGAGGGAATGAGAGGAGGAGAGGAGAGGGGAGGGAGGAGAGGAGGCGAGAGAGGAGAAGAGGAGAGGGGAGGAGAGGGGAGGAGAGGAGAGAGGAGGAGAGGGGAGGAGAGGAGAAGAGGGGAGATAGGAGGAGGGAATGAGAGGAGGAGAGGAGAGGGGAGGGAGGAGAGGGGAGGAGAGGACGGGAGATAGGAGAAGAGGAGAGAGGAGGAGAGGAGAGGAGAGAGGAGGAGAGAGGAGGAGAGGAGAGGAGAGAGGAGAGAGGAGGAGAGGAGAGGAGAGAGGAGGAGAGGAGAGAGGAGGAGAGGAGAGGAGAGGAGAGAGGAGGAGAGGGGAGGAGAGGAGAGGAGGGGAGATAGGAGGAGGGAATGAGAGGAGGAGAGGAGAGGGGAGGAGAGGAGAGGAGAGAGGAGGAGAGGAGAGGAGGGGAGATAGGAGGAGGTAATGAGAGGAGGAGAGGAGAGGAGAGAGGAGGAGAGGGGAGGAGAGGACGGGAGATAGGAGAAGAGGAGAGAGGAGGAGAGGAGAGGAGAGAGGAGGAGAGGGGAGGAGAGGAGAGGAGGGGAGATAGGAGGAGGTAATGAGAGGAGAGGGGAGGGGACATTGTAAGTAGGTAATGTTGGTCCTGGATGCGTGTGAAAGCAACGTCCTGATCCTCAGTTTACTGTCTCGTCTCAGGCATGTCCAGCCCATGCCACATGTCTGGAGTGGGAGGGGCTTACTGCAAGACCAGCAGGAAGTGTCTCATTAAGGCAGTGTTTGTTAAGGTGGCCCTCATTAAAGCAGTGTTTGTTAAGGTGGCCCTCATTAAAGCAGTGTTTGTTAAGGTGGCTCTCATTAAGGCAGTGTTTGTTAAGGTGGCCCTCATTAAAGCAGTGTTTGTTAAGGTGGCTCTCATTAAAGCAGTGTTTATTAAGGTGGCTCTCATTAAGGCAGTGTTTGTTAAGGTGGCCCTCATTAAAGCAGTGTTTGTTAAGGTGGCCCTCA
>NW_027506872.1:507500-517500 GCF_052324685.1 Brachyhypopomus gauderio
GACCTCAGACAGCCACACTCATAACTTCAGCAATCCCACTGAAACCCTGAAGAGTGTAAGTCACTTAGTAGTGTGTGTGTGTGTGTGTGTGTGTGTGTGTGTGTGTGTGTGTGTGTGTGTGTGTGTGTGGGAATGTGTGTGTGTGTGTATGTGAGTGTACAACACACACAACAACACATATACGACAACACACACAACACATACGACAACACACACACACACACACACACACACACACACTCCCAACACACTCCGACCTGACTACAGGTCAATGAGCAGTGAATCTACAGTGTGGCGCTGTGTTAAATATCAAATACACAAGCATGAGTCATTGTAGCTCCGCCTCCAGCCCTCACGCCGGGACCGCCCCCCTTACGGGCTTTACTTAAGCTCCGCCTCAAGCCCTCGTGTAAGGCAGGAATGATTCTGACACAAACGTGGAGATTTGCGGCACACGTGCCAGACAGCCACACTGCTGTGGGAGTATTTTGAGAGTGAAACGATTCACAAACGTCCCTTAAATTCTAATACAACAAATAAACAAATAAACACAAACACTTCTGTAGTACTGTGCTCATATTTGTTTTATGGGTTCAGAGTGAATATTCAGAAACAGTGAAGCTGACCTGGTATGAAAAATAAATAAAAAAACAAAGCAAAATGCAGAAAACCTAAAAACAAACAGATATCTTCAAACTCTAAAATGCCATGTCTCATAAGAGTCTCATAATAGTCTCATAAGAGTCTCTCCCTTTTGGCTGTGCAGGACAAGGCTGAGGGCACCATGGCTTACCCATAATGCTGTCTGTCCCGTTTGTGGTAGCGGTGCAGGTTGTGCTGTAGTGGTTTGTCCCGCTGTTACGGTGGAACGTGGACATCGGGGGAAGACTCGGATTGATCTCCGCCGAGGAGTGTGATGGGTAACTCTGAGGAAGAACAGAGACTGATGGGAGGAGTGTGATGATAACTCTGAGGAAGAGCAGAGACTGATGGGAGGAGTGTGATGGTAACTCTGAGGAAGAACAGAGACTGATGGGAGGAGTGTGATGGTAACTCTGAGGAAGAACTGAGACTGATGGGAGGAGTGTGATGATAACTCTGAGGAAGAGCAGAGACTGATGGGAGGAGTGTGATGGTAACTCTGAGGAAGAACAGAGACTGATGGAGGAGTGTGATGGGTAACTCTGAGGAAGAACAGAGACTGATGGGAGGAGTGTGATGATAACTCTGAGGAAGAGCAGAGACTGATGGGAGGAGTGTGATGGTAACTCTGAGGAAGAACAGAGACTGATGGAGGAGTGTGATGGGTAACTCTGAGGAAGAACAGAGACTGATGGAGGAGTGTGATGGGTAACTCTGAGGAAGAACAGAGACTGATGGGAGGAGTGTGATGATAACTCTGAGGAAGAGCAGAGACTGATGGGAGGAGTGTGATGGTAACTCTGAGGAAGAACAGAGACTGATGGAGGAGTGTGATGGGTAACTCTGAGGAAGAACAGAGACTGATGGGAGGAGTGTGATGATAACTGAGGAAGAGCAGAGACTGATGGGAGGAGTGTGATGGTAACTCTGAGGAAGAACAGAGACTGATGGGAGGAGTGTGATGGTAACTCTGAGGAAGAACAGAGACTGATGGGAGGAGTGTGATGATAACTGAGGAAGAACAGAGACTGATGGGAGGAGTGTGATGGTAACTCTGAGGAAGAACAGAGACTGATGGAGGAGTGTGATGATAACTCTGAGGAAGAACAGAGACTGATGGGAGGAGTGTGATGATAACTCTGAGGAAGAACAGAGACTGATGGAGGAGTGTGATGGTAACTATGAGGAAGAACAGAGACTGATGGGAGGAGTGTGATGGTAACTATGAGGAAGAACAGAGACTGATGGGAGGAGTGTGATGGTAACTATGAGGAAGAACAGAGACTGATGGGAGGAGTGTGATGGTAACTCTGAGGAAGAACAGAGACTGATGGAGGAGTGTGATGGTAACTCTGAGGAAGAGCAGAGACTGATGGAGGAATGTGATGGTAACTCTGAGGAAGAACAGAGACTGATGGGAGGAGTGTGATGGTAACTGAGGAAGAACAGAGACTGATGGAGGAGTGTGATGATAACTCTGAGGAAGAGCAGAGACTGATGGGAGGAGTGTGATGGTAACTCTGAGGAAGAACAGAGACTGATGGAGGAGTGTGATGATAACTCTGAGGAAGAACAGAGACTGATGGGAGGAGTGTGATGGTAACTCTGAGGAAGAGCAGAGACTGATGGGAGGAGTGTGATGATAACTCTGAGGAAGAGCAGAGACTGATGGGAGGAGTGTGATGGTAACTCTGAGGAAGAGCAGAGACTGATGGGAGGAGTGTGATGATAACTCTGAGGAAGAACAGAGACTGATGGGAGGAGTGTGATGATAACTCTGAGGAAGAACAGAGACTGATGGGAGGAGTGTGATGGTAACTCTGAGGAAGAACAGAGAAACTCTGAGGAAGACCGAGACTGATGGAGGAGTAGTGATGATAACTCTGAGGAAGAACAGAGGACCTGATGGAGGAGTGTGGATGATAACTCTGAGGAAGAACAGAACTATGAGGAAGAACAGAGACTGATGGAAGGAGTGTGATGGTAACTCTGAGGAAGAACAGAGACTGATGGGAGGAGTGTGATGGTAACTCTGAGGAAGAGCAGAGACTGATGGGAGGAGTGTGATGATAACTCTGAGGAAGAGCAGAGACTGATGGGAGGAGTGTGATGGTAACTCTGAGGAAGAACAGAGACTGATGGAGGAGTGTGATGGTAACTCTGAGGAAGAGCAGAGACTGATGGAGGAATGTGATGGTAACTCTGAGGAAGAGCAGAGACTGATGGAGGAATGTGATGGTAACTCTGAGGAAGAACAGAGACTGATGGGAGGAGTGTGATGGTAACTGAGGAAGAACAGAGACTGATGGAGGTGTGTGATGATAACTCTGAGGAAGAACAGAGACTGATGGAGGAGTGTGATGATAACTCTGAGGAAGAACAGAGACTGATGGGAGGAGTGTGATGGTAACTCTGAGGAAGAGCAGAGACTGATGGAGGAGTGTGATGGTAACTGAGGAAGAACAGAGACTGATGGAGGAGTGTGATGGTAACTCTGAGGAAGAGCAGAGACTGATGGGAGGAGTGTGATGGTAACTCGGAGGAAGAGCAGAGACTGATGGAGGAGTGTGATGGTAACTCTGAGGAAGAGCAGAGACTGATGGGAGGAGTGTGATGATAACTCTGAGGAAGAGCAGAGACTGATGGGAGGAGTGTGATGATAACTGAGGAAGAACAGAGACTGATGGGAGGAGTGTGGTGATAACTCTGAGGAAGAGCAGAGACTGATGGGAGGAGTGTGATGATAACTCTGAGGAAGAACAGAGACTGATGGAGGAGTGTGATGGTAACTCTGAGGAAGAGCAGAGACTGATGGGAGGAGTGTGATGGTAACTCTGAGGAAGAGCAGAGACTGATGGGAGGAGTGTGATGGTAACTCTGAGGAAGAACAGAGACTGATGGAGGAGTGTGATGGTAACTATGAGAAAGAACAGAGACTGATGGAGGAGTGTGATGGTAACTCTGAGGAAGAGCAGAGACTGATGGGAGGAGTGTGATGGTAACTCTGAGGAAGAACAGAGACTGATGGGAGGAGTGTGATGATAACTCTGAGGAAGAACAGAGACTGATGGAGGAGTGTGATGGTAACTCTGAGGAAGAACAGAGACTGATGGAGGAGTGTGATGATAACTCTGAGGAAGAACAGAGACTGATGGGCGGAGTGTGATGGTAACTCTGAGGAAGAACAGAGACTGATGGAGGTGTGTGATGATAACTCTGAGGAAGAACAGACTGATGGAGGAGTGTGATGATAACTCTGAGGAAGAACAGAGACTGATGGGAGGAGTGTGATGGTAACTCTGAGGAAGAACAGAGACTGATGGAGGTGTGTGATGATAACTCTGAGGAAGAACAGAGACTGATGGAGGAGTGTGATGATAACTCTGAGGAAGAACAGAGACTGATGGGAGGAGTGTGATGGTAACTCTGAGGAAGAGCAGAGACTGATGGAGGAGTGTGCTGGTAACTGAGGCAGCCCCACAGGACTGATGGAGGAGTGTGATGGAACTCTGAGGAAGAACAGAGACTGACGGATGACTGGGAGCAGAGCTGATGGAGGGTGAAGCTCTGCGCAGAACAGAGACTGATGGAGGAGTGTGATGAACTCTGAGGAGCAAGAGCTGATGGAGGAGTGTGTGATAACTCTGAGGAACAGGGACTCGGAGTGTGATGTACTCTGAGAGAACAGAGACTGATGGGGAGTGTGATGTAACTCTGAGAACCAGAGACTGATGGAGGAGTGTGATGGTACCTGAGGAAGAACAGAGACTGATGGGAGGAGTGTGATGATAACTCTGAGGAAGAACAGAGACTGGAGTGTGATGAACTCTGAGGAGACAGGACTCTGGAGTGAGGACAGAACAGAGACTGATGGAGGAGTGTGATGATAACTGAGGACGAACAGAGACTGATGGAGGAGTGTGATGGTAACTCTGAGGAAGAACAGAGACTGATGGAGGAGTGTGATGATAACTCTGAGGAAGAACAGAGACTGATGGGAGGAGTGTGATGGTAACTCTGAGGAAGAACAGAGACTGATGGAGGTGTGTGATGATAACTCTGAGGAAGAACAGAGACTGATGGAGGAGTGTGATGATAACTCTGAGGAAGAACAGAGACTGATGGGAGGAGTGTGATGGTAACTCTGAGGAAGAGCAGAGACTGATGGAGGAGTGTGATGGTAACTGAGGAAGAACAGAGACTGATGGGAGGAGTGTGATGATAACTGAGGAAGAACAGAGACTGATGGGAGGAGTGTGATGGTAACTCTGAGGAAGAACAGAGACTGATGGGAGGAGTGTGATGGTAACTCTGAGGAAGAACAGAGACTGATGGAGGAGTGTGATGGTAACTCTGAGGAAGAACAGAGACTGATGGGAGGAGTGTGATGGTAACTCTGAGGAAGAACAGAGACTGATGGAGGAGTGTGATGGTAACTCTGAGGAAGAACAGAGACTGATGGGAGGAGTGTGATGGTAACTCTGAGGAAGAACAGAGACTGATGGAGGAGTGTGATGGTAACTGAGGAAGAACAGAGACTGATGGGAGGAGTGTGATGATAACTCTGAGGAAGAACAGAGACTGATGGGATGAGTGTGATGGTAACTCTGAGGAAGAGCAGAGACTGATGGAGGAGTGTGATGGTAACTCTGAGGAAGAACAGAGACTGATGGGAGGAGTGTGATGGTAACTATGAGGAAGAGCAGAGACTGATGGGAGGAGTGTGATGATAACTCTGAGGAAGAGCAGAGACTGATGGAGGAGTGTGATGGTAACTATGAGGAAGAGCAGAGACTGATGGAGGAGTGTGATGATAACTCTGAGGAAGAACAGAGACTGATGGGAGGAGTGTGATGATAACTATGAGGAAGAGCAGAGACTGATGGGAGGAGTGTGATGATAACTCTGAGGAAGAACAGAGACTGAGGGGAGGAGTGTGATGGTAACTTTGAGGAAGAACAGAGACTGATGGGAGGAGTGTGATGATAACTCTGAGGAAGAACAGAGACTGATGGGAGGAGTGTGATGGTAACTCTGAGGAAGAGCAGAGACTGATGGAGGAGTGTGATGGTAACTCTGAGGAAGAACAGAGACTGATGGGAGGAGTGTGATGGTAACTTTGAGGAAGAACAGAGACTGATGGGAGGAGTGTGATGATAACTCTGAGGAAGAACAGAGACTGATGGAGGAGTGTGATGGTAACTCTGAGGAAGAACAGAGACTGATGGAGGTGTGTGATGATAACTCTGAGGAAGAACAGACTGATGGAGGAGTGTGATGATAACTCTGAGGAAGAACAGAGACTGATGGGAGGAGTGTGATGGTAACTCTGAGGAAGAGCAGAGACTGATGGAGGAGTGTGATGGTAACTGAGGAAGAACAGAGACTGATGGAGGAGTGTGATGGTAACTCTGAGGAAGAACAGAGACTGATGGGAGGAGTGTGATGGTAACTCTGAGGAAGAACAGAGACTGATGGGAGGAGTGTGATGATAACTGAGGAAGAACAGAGACTGATGGGAGGAGTGTGATGATAACTCTGAGGAAGAGCAGAGACTGATGGGAGGAGTGTGATGGTAACTCTGAGGAAGAACAGAGACTGATGGAGGAGTGTGATGGTAACTCTGAGGAAGAACAGAGACTGATGGGAGGAGTGTGATGGTAACTCTGAGGAAGAACAGAGACTGATGGAGGAGTGTGATGGTAACTGAGGAAGAACAGAGACTGATGGGAGGAGTGTGATGATAACTCTGAGGAAGAACAGAGACTGATGGGAGGAGTGTGATGGTAACTCTGAGGAAGAACAGAGACTGATGGAGGAGTGTGATGATAACTCTGAGGAAGAACAGAGACTGATGGAGGAGTGTGATGGTAACTCTGAGGAAGAACAGAGACTGATGGAGGAGTGTGATGATAACTCTGAGGAAGAGCAGAGACTGATGGAGGAGTGTGATGGTAACTATGAGGAAGAGCAGAGACTGATGGAGGAGTGTGATGATAACTCTGAGGAAGAACAGAGACTGATGGGAGGAGTGTGATGATAACTATGAGGAAGAGCAGAGACTGATGGGAGGAGTGTGATGATAACTCTGAGGAAGAACAGAGACTGATGGGAGGAGTGTGATGGTAACTTTGAGGAAGAACAGAGACTGATGGGAGGAGTGTGATGATAACTCTGAGGAAGAACAGAGACTGATGGGAGGAGTGTGATGGTAACTCTGAGGAAGAGCAGAGACTGATGGAGGAGTGTGATGGTAACTCTGAGGAAGAACAGAGACTGATGGGAGGAGTGTGATGGTAACTTTGAGGAAGAACAGAGACTGATGGGAGGAGTGTGATGATAACTCTGAGGAAGAGCAGAGACTGATGGAGGAGTGTGATGGTAACTCTGAGGAAGAACAGAGACTGATGGGAGGAGTGTGATGGTAACTTTGAGGAAGAACAGAGACTGATGGGAGGAGTGTGATGATAACTCTGAGGAAGAACAGAGACTGATGGAGGAGTGTGATGGTAACTGAGGAAGAACAGAGACTGATGGAGGAGTGTGATGGTAACTCTGAGGAAGAACAGAGACTGATGGGAGGAGTGTGATGGTAACTCTGAGGAAGAACAGAGACTGATGGGAGGAGTGTGATGATAACTGAGGAAGAACAGAGACTGATGGGAGGAGTGTGATGATAACTCTGAGGAAGAGCAGAGACTGATGGGAGGAGTGTGATGGTAACTCTGAGGAAGAACAGAGACTGATGGAGGAGTGTGATGGTAACTCTGAGGAAGAACAGAGACTGATGGGAGGAGTGTGATGGTAACTCTGAGGAAGAACAGAGACTGATGGAGGAGTGTGATGGTAACTGAGGAAGAACAGAGACTGATGGGAGGAGTGTGATGATAACTCTGAGGAAGAACAGAGACTGATGGGAGGAGTGTGATGGTAACTCTGAGGAAGAACAGAGACTGATGGAGGAGTGTGATGATAACTCTGAGGAAGAACAGAGACTGATGGAGGAGTGTGATGGTAACTCTGAGGAAGAACAGAGACTGATGGAGGAGTGTGATGATAACTCTGAGGAAGAGCAGAGACTGATGGAGGAGTGTGATGGTAACTATGAGGAAGAGCAGAGACTGATGGAGGAGTGTGATGATAACTCTGAGGAAGAACAGAGACTGATGGGAGGAGTGTGATGATAACTATGAGGAAGAGCAGAGACTGATGGGAGGAGTGTGATGATAACTCTGAGGAAGAACAGAGACTGATGGAGGAGTGTGATGGTAACTGAGGAAGAACAGAGACTGATGGGAGGAGTGTGATGATAACTCTGAGGAAGAACAGAGACTGATGGGAGGAGTGTGATGGTAACTCTGAGGAAGAACAGAGACTGATGGAGGAGTGTGATGATAACTCTGAGGAAGAACAGAGACTGATGGAGGAGTGTGATGGTAACTCTGAGGAAGAACAGAGACTGATGGAGGAGTGTGATGATAACTCTGAGGAAGAGCAGAGACTGATGGAGGAGTGTGATGGTAACTCTGAGGAAGAACAGAGACTGATGGGAGGAGTGTGATGGTAACTTTGAGGAAGAACAGAGACTGATGGAGGAGTGTGATGGTAACTCTGAGGAAGAACAGAGACTGATGGAGGTGTGTGATGATAACTCTGAGGAAGAACAGACTGATGGAGGAGTGTGATGATAACTCTGAGGAAGAACAGAGACTGATGGGAGGAGTGTGATGGTAACTCTGAGGAAGAGCAGAGACTGATGGAGGAGTGTGATGGTAACTGAGGAAGAACAGAGAGTGATGGAGGAGTGTGATGGTAACTCTGAGGAAGAACAGAGACTGATGGGAGGAGTGTGATGGTAACTCTGAGGAAGAACAGAGACTGATGGGAGGAGTGTGATGATAACTGAGGAAGAACAGAGACTGATGGGAGGAGTGTGATGATAACTCTGAGGAAGAGCAGAGACTGATGGGAGGAGTGTGATGGTAACTCTGAGGAAGAACAGAGACTGATGGAGGAGTGTGATAGTAACTCTGAGGAAGAACAGAGACTGATGGGAGGAGTGTGATGGTAACTCTGAGGAAGAACAGAGACTGATGGAGGAGTGTGATGGTAACTGAGGAAGAACAGAGACTGATGGGAGGAGTGTGATGATAACTCTGAGGAAGAACAGAGACTGATGGGAGGAGTGTGATGGTAACTCTGAGGAAGAACAGAGACTGATGGAGGAGTGTGATGATAACTCTGAGGAAGAACAGAGACTGATGGAGGAGTGTGATGGTAACTCTGAGGAAGAACAGAGACTGATGGAGGAGTGTGATGATAACTCTGAGGAAGAACAGAGACTGATGGGAGGAGTGTGATGGTAACTCTGAGGAAGAACAGAGACTGATGGAGGTGTGTGATGATAACTCTGAGGAAGAACAGAGACTGATGGAGGAGTGTGATGATAACTCTGAGGAAGAACAGAGACTGATGGGAGGAGTGTGATGGTAACTCTGAGGAAGAGCAGAGACTGATGGAGGAGTGTGATGGTAACTGAGGAAGAACAGAGACTGATGGGAGGAGTGTGATGATAACTGAGGAAGAACAGAGACTGATGGGAGGAGTGTGATGGTAACTCTGAGGAAGAACAGAGACTGATGGGAGGAGTGTGATGGTAACTCTGAGGAAGAACAGAGACTGATGGAGGAGTGTGATGGTAACTCTGAGGAAGAACAGAGACTGATGGGAGGAGTGTGATGGTAACTCTGAGGAAGAACAGAGACTGATGGAGGAGTGTGATGGTAACTCTGAGGAAGAACAGAGACTGATGGGAGGAGTGTGATGGTAACTCTGAGGAAGAACAGAGACTGATGGAGGAGTGTGATGGTAACTGAGGAAGAACAGAGACTGATGGGAGGAGTGTGATGATAACTCTGAGGAAGAACAGAGACTGATGGGATGAGTGTGATGGTAACTCTGAGGAAGAGCAGAGACTGATGGAGGAGTGTGATGGTAACTCTGAGGAAGAACAGAGACTGATGGGAGGAGTGTGATGGTAACTATGAGGAAGAGCAGAGACTGATGGGAGGAGTGTGATGATAACTCTGAGGAAGAGCAGAGACTGATGGAGGAGTGTGATGGTAACTATGAGGAAGAGCAGAGACTGATGGAGGAGTGTGATGATAACTCTGAGGAAGAACAGAGACTGATGGGAGGAGTGTGATGATAACTATGAGGAAGAGCAGAGACTGATGGGAGGAGTGTGATGATAACTCTGAGGAAGAACAGAGACTGATGGGAGGAGTGTGATGGTAACTTTGATGAAGAACAGAGACTGATGGGAGGAGTGTGATGGTAACTTTGAGGAAGAACAGAG
>NW_027506872.1:525000-530000 GCF_052324685.1 Brachyhypopomus gauderio
TAGTTATATACATAAACCTAGATTGTCAGGCAGAGGAGGAGGAATATGTATAATATATCGTGATTGTTTAGAAATTCATCAGAAATACTTGGATATCTTTAATTCATTTGAGATGCTGTCTATTAATGTAATTAGTCCATCTGAAAATAAAAGTTCATTTTCCCTAACAAATGTATATAGACCACCAGGGCCTTACTCAGATTTCTTAAAAGATTTCACAGATTTTACAGCAAATTTAGCAGTTAGTAGTGACAAAATAATAATGGTAGGAGACTTTAACATACATTTTGATAATGCGGAGGATCCACTGAAAAGGGCTTTTAATTCTATATTGAACTCTGTTGGCATTACACAAAACGTTGTAGGACCCACACACTATCAAAATCATACCCTAGATTTAATCTTAACGTTGGGTATTGACGTAGATAATATAAATATACTCCTGCAAACCGTAGCTATCTCTGATCACTATTTAGTCAAATTTGAGATTCATCTTAACATAAATACCCGCCCGTCTCCTCGGCAGTGTATAAAGCGCTCGATAAATTCATTAACAGCAACACAGTTTATTGAAGCCCTCCCTGATTTAACTGCTCTAGCCCACTCGCCATCCTATCCAGGAGAGTTAGACAGTCTAACCAACTGCATAGAGAATACCTGCAGATCAGCTCTAGACATAGTAGCTCCACTCAAATATAAAAAGACTAGATCTAAAAAACTCGCTCCCTGGTACACTGACCAAACTAGAAACTTAAAACAAATAGCACGTAAATTAGAGCGTAAATGGCGATCTACTAAGTTGGAAGTATTCTACTGTGCCTGGAAGGATAGCATCATTGACTACAAACGGGCACTCGCTAAAGCACGCTCAGCATACCTAGCCTCACTGATAGAGAAAAATAAAAACAATCCTAGATTTCTTTTTAATACTATTTCCAAACTTACAAAAAATCAAGCAGGCGCAGAACCTCAGATTCCAGTAAACCTCACTAGTAATGTATTTATAGATTTCTTTGATAATAAAATAGAGAATATTAGACAAAATATAAAACCTTTTATTAGCAATACAACTGGTATGTCATCTGGTTTGGTTGACATCGATTTAAATCGCATACTGGGAGAAAAACTTGATGCTTTTCATCCACTCCCACAATCAGAATTAGAGAAAATAATTTCTTCCTTAAATTGTGCTACCTGCACACTAGACTCGGTTCCATCAAAGTTATTAAAAGAGGTATTACCAGCGGTAACTGAACCTCCTCTAACTATAGTTAACTCATCCATTACAATAGGTCACATGCCCAAATCATGTAAATTAGCAGTTATTAAACCTCTGATTAAGAAACCAAATCTTGATCCTACTGTACTATCTAATTATAGACCTATTTCAAACACATCATTTATATCTAAGATCATAGAAAAAGCTGTTGCCCAGCAATTATGCCTATATCTGCATAGGCATCACATATTTGAAAAGTTCCAATCTGGTTTTAGGCCCCATCACAGTACTGAAACAGCATTAGTTAAAGTAACAAATGACCTCCTCCTTGCTTCAGATCAAGGTTATGTATCGCTGTTAGTGCTTCTTGATCTTAGTGCAGCTTTCGACACAATTGATCATAGGATCTTGCTAGAAAGGTTAGAACGCTGGGTTGGAGTCTCTGGCACAGCCCTTTCATGGTTTCATTCTTACTTAACAAATCACTATCAGTTTGTAGAGCTCAATAATATTCCATCCAAACATACAAAAGTTAAATATGGGGTCCCGCAAGGCTCCATTCTAGGACCACTATTATTTACATTATATATGCTACCACTGGGCACAGTTATAAACAAACATGGTGTCAATTTTCACTGCTATGCAGATGACACTCAACTTTACATATCAGCCAAACCTGATGACAAACTCAGTTTAAGAAAAATTGAGGCCTGTGTAAGAGATATTAAATGCTGGATGTCTCTAAACTTCCTCCAACTTAATGAGGACAAAACAGAAGTTCTCCTTCTGGGCCCTAAGGCCTCAAAACAGAAAATTCCAGATCTAATGCTTAATCTCGCAGGCTACCCCATTACACCTGGCACAGTAGCCAAAAACCTAGGTGTCATACTTGACTCTGACCTATCATTTGATAAATACATAGATAATACTACTAGGATAGCTTTTCTACATCTCCGTAACATTGCTAAATTAAGAAATGCATTATCACAGGATGATGCGGAAAAATTGGTGCACGCCTTTGTTAGCTCTAGATTAGACTACTGCAATGCACTACTGTCAGGATGTTCAAATAGGAATCTAAATAAACTTCAAATAGTTCAAAATGCCGCAGCCAGAGTTCTGACCAAAACTAGAAAATTTCAACATATCAGTCCAGTCCTATCAGCCCTGCATTGGCTCCCAGTTAAATTCCGTATTGACTTTAAAATTCTTTTATTAACTTATAAAGCATTGCACGGGCTTGCTCCTGAGTACCTTCAGGAACTTATTTCCTATTACGAACCCCCACGCCCACTAAGATCACAGGGTGCTGGTCTTTTATTAGTTCCAAAAATTAATAAGGTAACAGCAGGGGGAAGAGCCTTTTCTTGTAAAGCCCCCCAGCTTTGGAATAATCTTCCTAAATGCATCCGGGACTCCGACACAGTCACAATCTTTAAGTCTAGGTTGAAAACCCACTTATTTAGTTTAGCGTTTGATAATTAATATCCCCCCTTAGATAAAAGTACAGATCCAGGGGTTCTTAGACGAAGGGTTTTATGGTAGACTGGGGCGCTGGTGCTGTCGTCCTGTCACTGCTCGTGGTCACTCAAGTTTGTTGACAGTGCAGTGGACGGATGCCATTGTCTCAGAATGCCCCCAAGCCTATGTTACCTTCTGGTTCTGCCTTTTTAGCTAGGCTGTAATAATTTAACTAAATGCCGGAGTTGCTGCCACACTCCAGAAATGTTTATAATTTTACCTGTCCTGTATATGTCCTCATACAGAGCTAATTTTCCCTGTTTCATTTCTCCACATGGCTGCCCGCCTGCTTGAGGAATAATGAGATGAGGAGACCAGCGATCCATCCTGAGCCAGCCACCTCCTGCCTAACCGGATGCATACATCATGATGGACATTATTACATATGGTGACCGGTGTCGGCCAGAGGAGGATGGGTTCCCCCCCTGAGTCTTGGTTCCTCTCAAGGTTTCTTCCTCATGCAAAAAACTAGGGAGTTTTTCCTTGCCACTGTCGCCTTTGGCTTGCTCACTGGGGGCTAGGACTCGGCACTTGTAAAGCTGCTTTGTGACAACAACTGTTGTAAAAAGCGCTATATAAATAAAATTTGATTGATTGATTGATTGACACACACACACCTACACACACACACACACACACACTACACACTCAACATACACACGCACACACTACACATACACACTACACACTCAACCTACACACACTACACACACACACACACGCTACATACTCAACATACACACACACACACTACACACTCAACGTACACACACACACACACACACACCACACCCCCCCCCATACACACACACTACACACTCAACATACACACACACTACACATACACACACACACACACACTACACACTCAACATACACACACACACTACACGCTCCACATACACACACTACACACACACAAACACTACACACTACACATACCTACACATACACACACACGCACACACATACACACACACACGCACACACACACTACACACACACACACACTACACACTCAACATACACACACACACTACACACACACAAACACTACACACTACACATACCTACACATACACACACACACGCACACACACACACACACACACACACACACAAACACAGACGGACAGTTACAAACACAGACAGACACAAATACAAACACAGACAAACACACACAGACAGACACAAACAGACACAGACAGACAGTTACAAACACAGACAGACAAACACGAACACAGACAGACACACAAACACAGACAGACACAAACACGAACACAGACAGGTGTACAGGGCTTGAGGTGTACAGGTTTACAGGGCTGCAGGTGTCCAGGTTTATAAAGCTGCCGGTGTACAGGTTTACAGGGCTGAAGGTTTACAGGGCTGCAGGCTTACAGGTTTACAGGTGTGCAGGTGTACATGTGTACAGGGCTGCAGGTTTACAGGCTTACACGGGCTGCTGGTTTACAAGTTTACAGGTCTGCAGATTTACAGGGCTGCAGGTGTACAGGTCTGCAGGTTTACAGGGCTGCAGGTTTACAGGGCTGCAGGTTTACAGGTTTACAGGTGTGCAGGTGTACATGTGTACAGGGCTGCAGGTTTACAGGCTTACACGGGCTGCTGGTTTACAAGTTTACAGGTCTGCAGATTTACAGGGCTGCAGGTGTACAGGACTGCAGGTTTACAGGTTTACAGGGCTGCAGGTGTACAAGTATACAGGTGGTTACAGTTTTACCTGGGTGAGAGAAAGACAGAGAGAGATAGAGGGACAGAGGACTTGGGTCTCCAGGTTTGTCCTGCTCTTGAGTCGTGTACAGTGCTGCATACAACATGTGTAAATCTACACTCATTCTTTCATCTCCATCCCTCTATTTCTCTCCTTCTGTTTCACACAGACCTGTCACACACACACACACGCACACACACACACACACACACATACACACACACACACACACACACACACACACACACACACACACACACACACACACACACACACACACACCGCTATTCCTACAGTGTACACCAGGGGTGCCCACAAGTTTTCAGCTTGCGAGCTACTTATAAGACGACCAAGTCAGAAAGATCTACCTATTTATTTTGTAGCGGCATGTGTTGATCGTTGACGGGGGGGTTGGGGGGCGTGCGCGTGTGTAAAACCCTAGACGTCGGATTCTGGGTTGCCAACTTTTCAAGATCACTTGGAGTGAGATTTGAACCTGGAGGGAGTAGCGAGTGTAAATTGTTGACCATG
>NW_027506872.1:535000-537500 GCF_052324685.1 Brachyhypopomus gauderio
AGACAAGCTCACACACACACACACACACACACACACATATACATACACACACATATACACACACAAACATAAATTAAGATGTGTGCTTTTTGACAGACATTATGTGCACAGTCTGTGAAGGACAAACAGGTAACAGCACTGAACTCTCACTCTAACAGAACTGAACTCTCACTCTAACAGAACTGAACTCTCACTCTTTAACATGACTGAACCCTCAGTCTCTAACAGAACTGAACTCTCACTCTTTAACACAGGGGTGGGCAATTAATTTTTACAAGGGGCCACATGAGAAACCTGAATTGTGTCAGAGGGCCACACAAACGAAAATGACGTCATTACGGTGGCTCCGCCCACCTCGCACGAACTTCCGCAAACGGTGGCGTTTATACTTGCCGCTTCACATTCTGTGTAGTGTTCTCCGAAACGATGTGTGTTAGTATAAAGAAACACCCCTCAAAAACAATGGAAGGAACATTTACCTGACCAATTTTAATGTTGCTTTTTGTTTCAGATTTGAAAAGTGCTGGAATTTAGGCTAAATACTTGAAAATGTTTGAAATTGTAACTACTTCGTTTCACAACAAATAGCCATCTGAATGAACAGTTTTCTTGTATTACATTAACAAATACGAGCCTCTTGTAATTCCAGGACGAAACATGAGAGACTTTAAACGTGAAGAACGTGAAGACTTTAAACAACCATTAAATAATGTGATAAAAAAGCGAATTATTTTGAAAAATTTCGAGTACATATACTCTATAATATCTATACATATTTAACTTAATTAAGTTTAACGTGCTGGGAAATATTGAAATGGACCTTGAAAGTGACGTACAAATGCTTTAATTCCACCTTGTAAAGGTGTATGAACCCTGCAAACATGACTTTGTCCATCGCGCTGAAGCGCGGCGTGTGCGAAGTTACAAAATTCGAGAGGTGCACGACCTCGCAAATCAACAGCGCGCGAGGCCCTCGCGCACGGGCAGAGCCACCGAGATTACATCATTTTCGCCGCTCGCACCGCGTCAAGTATAAACCAGGCTTAAACCTAGCTTTAAAGCACTTCTACGGCACTTTCAAGGTCCATTTCAATATTTCCCAGCTGACTCAGGTTCTCTCTAAGCTCGGTTTCTGGAACGGAAAACCCTGAGTTTTCGTTAACTCTGAGTTTACTTACCCGGTTTCATCAATGAATCCGCTTTCTGGAATACCCTGTTCAGTCAGCTATTTGTTGTGAATCGAAATACAATTTCAAGCATTTTCAAGTAGTTTAGCCAACATTCCAGCACTTTTCAAACCTGGAACACAATTCACAATTATAATTTGTCACGTAAATGTTCCGCCGTTCGCGGAGGTTCGTGCGAGGGGTGCGGAGTCGCGGGCTATGTTCACTCGCGAAAGTATAAATTTTGCCTTAACTTGTCGCTGATCACCTACAGTGTTTCTTGCACAGCTCACACACATGCACGTACATCCACACGGAATTAACAAAAACGTAGCGCTTTCAAAATAAAAGCGTCACAGTTGTATTGCACGCACGACATAGATATTTGTTAAATTTATGATTGGCCTCTCGCGGGCCAGACAGGGACGAACAACGGGCCGGATGTAGCCCGCGGGCCGTAATTTGCCCAGGTCTGCTTTAACATGACTGAACTCTCACTCTCTAACAGAACTGAACTCTCACTCTAACAGGACTGAACTCTCTAACAGAACTGAACTCTCACTCTAACAGGACTGAACTCTAACAGAACTGAACTCTCACTCTAACAGGACTGAACTCTCACTCTAACAGGACTGAACTCTCAATCTAACAGAACTGAACTCTCACTCTAACAGAACTGAACTCTCACTCTAACAGGACTGAACTCTCACTCTAACAGGACTGAACTCTCACTCTAACAGAACTGAACTCTCACTCTAACAGAACTGAACTCTCTAACAGAACTGAATTCTCACTCTAACAGGACTGAACTCTCAATCTAACAGAACTGAACTCTCAATCTAACAGACTAAGTAACCTACTGACCCCTAAACCCAGACTAACTAACCAACTGATCCCTAAACCCAGACTAACTAACCAACTGATCCCTAAACCCAGACTAACTAACCAACTGACCCCTAAACTCAGACTAACTAACCTACTGACCCCTAAACCCAGACTAACTAACCAACTGATCCCTAAACCCAGACTAACTAACCAACTGACCCGTAAACCCAGACTAACTAACCTACTGACCCGTAAACCCAGACTAACTAACCAACTGACCCGTAAACCCAGACTAACTAACCTACTGACCCGTAAACCCAGACTAACTAACCAACTGACCCGTAAACCCAGACTAACTAACCTACTGACCCCTAAACCCAGACTAACTAACCTACTGACCCGTAAACCCAGACTAACTAACCTACTGACCCCTAAACCCAGACTAACTAACCTACTGACCCCTAAACCCAGACTAACTAACCTACTGACCCCTAAACCCAGACTAACTA
>NW_027506872.1:540000-545000 GCF_052324685.1 Brachyhypopomus gauderio
GTGTGTGTGTGTGTGTGTGTGTGTGTGTGTGTGTGTGTGTGTGTGTGTGTGTGTGTGTGTGTGCATGTAACACGCAACACAGACATAAGGAACCGGTAAGGCCTTTGCCAACACAACAAAGTGTCTGCACGTGTGTGTTAGTATGTGTGTGGTGTGTGTTTGTCTGCACATGTGATGTGTTTGTGTGGGTGTGTATTCGGAGATGTGCAGAACCTTCTCAGTAGTGGAACTGTGGAAAAGTCTTAATTACCTCCATAAAGAATCAATTGATGGATGTGATTAACAGAGATCTGAACGTTTTAGAAAAAACACAGACACACACAGTGTGAAAATGAAAAAGATGTGTTTCTATCAGTTTCACCGTCCTCTTTGCCCTAAAACCTCCCACCATCTGTACACGCATGTTCCATTACTAGGTATCTGCATTCTACAACACTCTCTTTCACTCTTTTTCTCTCTCTCAAACACACACACACGCACACACACACACACACACATACACACGTACACACACGCACACACATACACACGTACACACACGCACACACATACACACACATACACACTCACACACAAACACAAACGCACACTCGCGCACACATGCACACACGCACGCACGCACACACACACACAAACACACACACCACACACACACACAGCACACACACACACACACACACAGGGCTTATATAAAGTTAATTGTTGGAGCCCTGGGGCTGGCTGGAGTGTGGAGCTGGGTTGCGTGTGCAGTAATGATGAACAGATGGGCGGGTGTGTGTGTGTGTGTGTGTGTGTGGACGCTGGTGTAGTGCTGGTCTCTGCACACTGGAATCATAAAAGTGTGGCCATCAAAGCCTTGATGACCTCAGTGTTTCTCCACTGGGCCCGCTGTCCCCCCCACACCCCTCTCCCCTGCGGCCCGCCCTGCACACACACTTTGCCTCCTGCCCCGACGTCACACACACTACGCAGGACAAGTGCGGGATACGTCAAAGCGTCAGTGTCCTGCGAGGAACCACTTGGTGGACCAAGAGCTGGGACTGGGTGAAGGCCAGGTGGTGGTGGAGATCATAGGGTCCACTGCAGCCCCGCCCCCAGGCCCACTGCAGCCCCACCCCCAGGTCTACTGCAGCCCCGCCCCCAGGCCCACTGCAACCCCGCCCTCAGGCCCACTGCAACCCCACCCCCAGGTCTACTGCAGCCCCGCCCCCAGGCGCACTGCAACCCCGCCCTCAGGCCCACTACAGCCCCGCCCCCAGGTCCACTACAGCCCCGCCCCCAGGTCCACTGCAGCCCCGCCCCCAGGCCCACTGCAACCCCGCCCCCAGGTCCACTACAGCCCCGCCCCCAAGTCCACTGCAGCCCCGCCCCCAGGCCCACTGCAACCCCGCCCCCAGGCCCACTGCAGCCCCGCTCCCAGGCCCACTGCAGCCCCGCCCCCAGGCCCACTGCAGCCCCGCTCCCAGGCCCACTGCAGCCCCGCCCACAGGCCCACTGCAGCCCCTGGGGGAAGCAGTCCTGCTCCTTGCTGCTTGTGCTCAGTAGAGATAATCAACTGAGAAGGCAGTCAGACAGACAGATAGACAGACAGACGGGTAGGCAGTCAGACAGACAGACTGACAGATAGACAGACAGACAGACAGGCAGATAGACAGACAGACAGACAGACAGACAGGCAGGCAGACAGACAGGTCTGCAGGAACGTGTGTGTGTGTGTAATGCCACTAACTGTCCCACAATGCACGGACAGAGAGGAGATGCAGTCGTGGGGGGACTGAAGGGGCAACACTCCATCAGTTAATGGGAGGAGGAACCCGTGTGTGTGTCTATAGACTGTGTGTGGGGACTAGGGTTAGGAATTAAGGCTAGGGTTAGGGGTTAGGGGAACCACACAGCTGTGGTCTATCCAGAGCCCGTCCATCAAATTACACACACACACACACACACACACACACACACACACACACACACACACAACGTGCAGCTGCTGTTGGTGCTTATCCAGCTCACACACATAGGAGAAGACAGAGGAAGTGAATAATAAGTGTGGGAACTGCACTGGTGGCCAAACTGCATTAAACACTACACTAAACACTCCACTAAACATAGCACTAAACACTCCACTAAACACAGCACTAAACACTCCACTAAACACAGCACTAAACATTACACTAAACACTTCACTAAACACTCCACTAAACACAGCACTAAATACTACAATAAACACTGCACTAAACACTCCACTAAACACAGCACTAAACACATCACTAAACACTACAATAAACACTGCACTAAACAATCCACTAAACACAGCACTAAACACTACACTAAACACAGCACTAAACACTACACTAAGCACTCCGCTAAACAGTCCATTAAACACTTCACTAAACACTCCACTAAACACAGTACTAAACACTACACTAAGCACTCCGCTAAACACAGCACTAAACACTTCACCAAACACCACACTAAACACTCCACTAAACACAGCACTAAACACCACACTAAACACTCCACTAAACACAGCACTAAACACTTCACTAACACCACACTAAACACTCCACTAAACACAGGACTAAACACTACACAACACACTTCACTAAACACTCAACTAAACACCACACGAAACACTCTGCTAAACACTGCACTAAAGACCACACTAAACACTCCACTAAACACTGCACTAAACACTGCACTAAACACTGCACTAAACACTCCACCAAACATTGCACTAAATAATGCACTAAACACTCAGCTAAACACTTCACTAAACACTACACAAAACTGCATTAAAATATTACTCTAAATTCTACATTCAATACTACACTAAACACTGCACTGAACACTGTATTAAACATTGCAGTAAATAACCTAAATAGTGCACAACACCATATATTAAAAACTACACTAACCACTACATGAAATAGTGCAGTTAATTCTGAGGTAAAAACTGCATGAAACACAACACTAAATGTTGTGCTAAGCCCTACACTGAATACTACCCTAGATTCTGCACCAAATACAGTACTAAACCCTAACCCTAAATACTTTGATAATCCATAGACTAAATACTACACAAAGTACTATATAAACAACGTAAGTGGAACGTTGCAGAAAATTTTTGACACACCCATAACACCCATAAATGTTTATATGCACAAAATTATGAAATTTAAGCAATGAACAAAGCAAACAAACCACTTTTGGAACCCAAAAATCCTCTATATTAACATGATATATCAATAGGACATATATATATATATATATATATATATATATATATATATATATATATATATATATATATATATATATATATTAAAATCCTCCATATTAATATGTCATATTATTATAACAACCATAAAATCCACTATATTAATACAACATATTATTATAACCATAAAATCCTCCATATTAATATGACATATTATTATAATCCTAAAATCCTCCATATTAATGTCATATTATTATAACCATAAAATCCTCCATATTTATATGACATATAATTATAATCCTAAAATTCTCCATATTGATACAACATATAATTATAACCCTACAATCCACTAATTATTAATCATATTAATATGACATATTGGAACCGTACAATCCTCCATATTTATAAGACGTTATTATAACCTTAAAATCCTCTATATTAATATGACATTTTTGAGCCTAACCCTAACCCTAACCCTAACCTAACCCTAACCCTAACCTAACCTTAACCTAACCCTAACCTTAACCTAACCCTAACCTAACCTTAACCTAACCCTAACCTAACCTAATCTAACCCTAACCCTAATCTAACCCTAACCCTAGAGCACCGTATTCTTGTATTATACCCACTGCCTCAGAAACACACTCATACACACCAAAGATACTCTTAGAGTTACTAGGACAACGAGGGAAACTAGGAGTTCAACATTTACACAAAGATTTTAAATAAGCTTGACATCCATAAATACATAATAAATATCAACCAGAAATAAACAAACAAAAATAAATGTAAAAAACAGAATAATATGAATGCATACACCAGTGAGACAAGGGAGCTGTCAGTGGTGAACACTGTGATTGTCTGTGTGCATGTGTGTGTGTGTGTGTGTGTGTGTAAGTGTGTGTGTGAGTGTGTGGGAGAGTGTGTGTGTGAGTGTGTGTGTGTGAGTGTGTGGGAGAGTGTGGGTGTATGTGTGTGTAAGTGTGTGTGTGTGTGTGAGTGTGTGTGTGAGTGTGTGTGTATGTGTGTGTGCATGTGTGTGAGTGTGTGTGTGTGTCTGTGTGTCTGTGTGTGTGTGTGTATGTGAGTGTGTGTGTGCGTGTGTGTCTGTATGTGTGTGTGTGAGTGTGTGTGTGTGTGAGTGTGTGTGTGTGTGTGTGTGTGTGTGTGTGTGAGTGTGTGTGTGTGTGTCTGTGCATTTGTGCAAACATGAACTGTTAGAATGTAAATGATTACAGCAGAAAATAAAATAAAATCTTAAGTGACCCTAATAAAAGAATGAATGAATCAAAACATTCTCCAAAAGCAAAAGTGTAGAATTTTATATCAATATAAAAATAAATAAACTAAAAATAATAATAAATACATTTAAATGAATTACAGAATTTCATGGGACAGTTATTATTATTGTTAAAATGCCATTTTATTGCTTATGTTTATATATGCTGAATATTTATTGTGTTATTAATTTAATCAGTAAGCATTATTATTATTATAGTAGTATTCATAATTACTGTATAGCTAAAAATATTTGTAATTAAACAATATATAAATGTAATGAACATTAAAAGTGCTATTAAATTGTTAAATGAACCGTTAACATGTCTTTGAAAAATAAATTCCACAAAAGACGGAACGAGGTTGCCAAGTTGAAGAAAATCACGTGTGAGCTGTTTTTGTTTCAGCTGTGGCAACATTAAAAGCCAATTTGGCAAAGCTACTGTCAGAGCAAGTAGCAGCGAGGACCTTCATCACGGCTGCGTGAGCCGCGTGTGAGACGCGT
>NW_027506872.1:550000-552500 GCF_052324685.1 Brachyhypopomus gauderio
GTCACACAGAGAGCACGTTAAGATACACGTCACTAAGACAGCATGCTAAGATACACGTCACTCAGAGAGCACGTTAAGATACACGTCACTAAGACAGCATGCTAAGATACACGTCACACAGAGAGCACGTTAAGATACACGTCACTAAGACAGCATGCTAAGATACACGTCACTCAGAGAGCACGTTAAGATACACGTCACTCAGAGAGCATGCTAAGATACACGTCACACAGAGAGCACGTTAAGATACACGTCACTAAGACAGCATGCTAAGATACACGTCACTCAGAGAGCATGCTAAGATACACGTCATTCAGATACACAAGAGCCACTCAGACAGCACAAGTCACACAATACACATCACACGCCACACATCACACGCCACACATCACACGCCACACATCACACGCCACACAGCACACGTCACACAGCACACGTCACACAGCACACAACACACGCCACACAACACACGTCACACAACACATGTCACACAACACACAACACATGCCACACAACACACGCCACACAACACCACGCGCCACACAGCACACGTCACACAACACACGCCACACACAAACGCCACAACAGTCACACAACACACGCCCACAACACACACACATCCACACAACACACTCACACAACAACACGTCACACAACACATGCAACAAACCGCCACAACACACAACGCATGCCACACACAACACGTCACACAACACAACAGACGGCACACGCTCATCACACGCCACACAACACACGCCACACAACACACGACACACAGCACACGCCCACACAACACACGTCACACAACACACGCCACACAACACACAGCACACGTCACACAACACACGCCACACAACACACGTCACACAACACACGTCACACAACACACGCCCCACACGTCACACAACACACGTCACACAAGACAGGTCACACAACACATGCCACACAACACACGCCACACAGCACACGTCACACAACACACATCACACGCCACACAACACACGACACACAACACACGCCACACAACACACAGCAGACGTCACACAACACACGTCACATAACACACGCCACACAGCACACAACACACAACACAACGCCACACAACACACAGCACACGTCACACAACACACGTCACACAAACACACGTTACACAACACACGCCACACAACACACAGCACACAACACATGTCACACAACACACGCACACAACACACGCCACACGTCACACAACACACGCCACACAACACACGCCACACAACACACAGCACACGTCACACAACACACGTCACACAAGACAGGTCACACAACACATGCCACACAACACACGTCACACAAGACAGGTCACACAACACACATCACACGCCACACAACACACAGCACACAGTCACACAACACACGCCACACAACACACGTCATACAACACACACCACACAACACACAGCACACGTTACACACACACACGTCACACAACACACGCCACACAACACACAGCACACAACACACGCCACACAACACACAGCACACGTCACACAACACACGTCACACAACACACAGCACACGTCACACAACACACAGCACACAACACACGCCACACAACACACAGCACACGTCACACAACACACGCCACACAGCACACGACACACAACACACGTCACAACACACGCCACACAACACACCGTCACACAAGACAGGTCACACAACACACGCCACACAACACACGTCACACAAGACAGGTCACACAACACACAACACACAACACTCAGCACACGTCACACAACACACGTCACAACAACACACGCCACACAACAAACGCCACACAACACATGTTACACAACACCACGCCACACAACACACAGCACACGTCACACAACACACAGCACACAACACACGCCACACAGCACACGTCACACAACCACAACACTCAGCACACGTCACACAACACACGCCACACAACACACAGCACACGTCACACAACACACGTCACACACATACGCCACACAACACACAGCACACAAAACACAGCACACGTCATACAGCACACAACACACATCACACAGCACACAACACAAACCAGCCACACAACACAGTTGTTTGTTTGTTTGTCTGTTTGTTGCAGTGGGGGCGGACTCTCTCTCAGAATTATCTAATCCCACATTTCACTCCATTTTTACAGTCATATTTTTTGCCTTGAGCTGGGTATAGTGGGCATCTCCCCCTGGGTCAGACCCCCTCTCGCTGGGGTCAGACCCCCCTCTCCCCCTGGGTCAGACCCCCTCTCGCTGGGTTCAGACCCCCTCTCGCTGGGTCAGACCCCCTCTCCTCCTGGGTCAGACCCCCTCTCGCTGGGTCAGACCCCCTCTCCTCCTGGGTCAGGACCCCCTCTCCTCCTGGGTCAGACCCCCCTCTCTCCTGGGTCGTCAGACCCCCCTCTCCCCCTGGGTCAGGACCCCCCTCTCCCCCCCTGTGTCAGACCCCCTCTCGCTGGGTCAGACCCCCTCTC
>NW_027506872.1:560000-577500 GCF_052324685.1 Brachyhypopomus gauderio
TAATTAACGCTGTCGACTTTAAACAAACTCCGCCAAGGAGTAGCGGAGACGCGCGGGCCTGGGGTGGAGGGGGGAGGGGGGTGATTGGGTGGCTGATGTGGGGGGGGTGGGGGGGCTGACCGGGCGTTTCCAGGACGATCTGCAGCAGCAGGATGAGGGAGTAAAACTCCGTAGTTTGCTGTTGTTTTTTTAAACAGCACCATTAAACTTCACAGCAGTAGCAACCACCCCATAATTAACTAGGACAGCCATCCCATAATTAGGGAAATGATGGCATTTGCGTGACAATCGCACCATGAATGATTTTCAGATACAAACAGAAGCCTAAAATCAACACATGGAAATTAAAATGAATTTTGAAAATGACATTCATGTACTACGTATTTGAATGTGAAGTAGTAGAGAGAAGAAAGAGAGAGAGAAAGACAAAGGAGGAGTTAGAGGAGTGAGAGGTTTGAGAGGAATGAGATGTGTGAGAAGATTTAGAGGAGTGAGAGATGTGAGAGGAGTGAGAGGAGTGAGATGTGTAATAGGAGTGAGAGGATTTAGAGGAGTGAGAGATGTGAGAGGAGTGAGATGTGTAATAGGAGTGAGAGGATTTAGAGGAGTGAGAGATGTGAGAGGAGTGAGAGATGTGAGAGGAGTGAGATGTGTAATAGGAGTGAGAGGATTTAGAGGAGTGAGAGATGTGAGAGGAGTGAGAGGAGTGAGAGCCCTTGGCCCTGGTTCCCCATCAGGAGACCTCAGCACAGATCTTGTTTTGTTTTAAATTGAGAGGGTGACATGGTGGACACGCCCACACACACACACACCAGTCTGGCTCTGCATGGCTGCCCTACACACACACACACACACACACACACACACACACACACACACACACACACACACACACACACACACACGTGATTGCTCAAGTCCATGACCTCTTGATCTTCAAACACTTTCATGTGTTTAAAATCCACAATATTGGATGTTTATGAAGGGAGCGAAGGACACGAGACATACAGGGACATGTCAGGATGATAATGCTAACCCTAACCCCTAAACCCTAAACCCTAACCCTAACCCTAACCCTGGGCTGCTGATAAAACGTGAACCATCTAGCACAGAGCCATCATGGGAATCAAAGGGAAACACAAATCCACACTCTCAGTGGGGAGACATGGGCAGGGCGGTGGCATGCAGGGGGCGGAGCCAACAGCCTGGGAGGTCTGATAGGCGGAACTTGTGGTGACGAACACTGAGAAGCAGACGGGACTTACAGAGGAAGGCAGACCGGGTGGCACCTTACGGACTTTCTTCGTCTGCACGTCTGAAACGTTAGAAGAGGGAGGGGTTAAGAGGTGATGTCAGTAACACATTCTAGATGAGCAACCGCTGGCGTAGAGTTAGGGGAATAAAATCTAAAAAAAAAAACTTTTTAACTCGCCCATCAAAAGAAAGGAAAGCTGCAATGTCACACACAGGCTTTTTTGTGTTTATTACTGTATGAACTATGTTTGTGTGTGTGTGTGTGTGTGTGTGTGTGTGTGTGTGTGTGTGTGTGTGTGTGTGTGTGTGACTGTGTGTGTGTGTGTGTGTGTGTGTGTGAAATGAAGGGAGGTGAAAATTGCCTGGTGAGCCTACATGCCCCCAGACTGGGACCTGGACGTCTGCTGTCACGGTTACGTCTGCTGTCTGAGCAGAACAAACCCCAAAAACAAACTACCGTAGGAGCTGAATGGTTGGTCTCCACCATCTTCCACTGAAACATCCTACTGCTGGAATATCATACTGCTAAAATATCGCACTGCTGAAATATCGTACGTACTGCTAAAATATCGCACCACTGAAATATCGCACCGCTGAAATATCGTACCGCTGAAATATCGTACTGCTGAAATATCGTACTGCTGAAATATCGTACGTACTGCTAAAATATCGCACCACTGAAATATCGCACCGCTGAAATATCGTACTGCTGAAATATCGTACGTACTGCTGAAATATCGCACCACTGAATTATCATACTGCTGAAATATCGCACCACTGAAATATCATACTGCTGAAATATCGCACCACTGAAATATGGTCCTGCTGAAAAATCTCACTGCTGAAATATCTCACCACTGAAATATCGTACTGCTGAAATATCGCACCACTGAAATATTGTGCTGTTGAAATATCGCACTGCAGGTTATTCTGTTTTTTACACAGAATTAGAATGTCTTCCTTTATAGCATGCGTAATGTGACATGTAAGACAATCTGAGGTTCTATGAAAATGAAATACTTTTACCTGTTTTACCTGAACTCAAAACATGTCTCAAAATGTTTATATATGTATATGTCTTTGATTAATTCTGCTTTTAGATTTTATTTAATTATTTCTTTCACTGGAAAAACACGAAGTAGTTAAACACAGGGATGAGTGTAACGATGACGATGGTAAAGGTGATGAAGAGTGGCTCACCCATCGTGTCGGCATGGAGGGGTCTCCGTCGAGGATTAGTGCCATAGTGCTGAAAGTACTGTCCCCCCGGCTTAGTAGGAGACACTGTGCCTGGACTGACCACTCCCATGTCACCCCCCATAAGACCCGGCTGTGGGACACACACACACACACACACACACACACACACACACACACACACACACACACACACACATATATATATATATATATATATATATATATATATATATATATATATATATATATATATACAGGGCCTGAAAACAAAGACAAGTCAGTGATGGTGATATCCTGAATATTACTGTAACTGTAACTGCCACAGCAGGGTGTGTGTAAACCACACCAGGGTGAGTGTAGACCACAGCAGGGTGTGTGTAGACCACAGCAGGGTGTGTGTAGACCATACCAGGATGGGTGTAAACCACATCAGGGTGAGTGTAAACCACAGCAGGGTGTGTGTAGACCACAGCAGAGCAGGGTGTGTGTAGACCACAGCAGGGTGTGTGTAGACCACAGCAGGGTGTGTAGACCACACCAGGGTGTGTGTAGACCACACCAGGGTGTGTAGACCACACCAGGGTGTGTGTAGACCACACCAGGGTGTGTGTAAACCACAGCAGGGTGTGTGTAGACCACACCAGGGTGTGTAAACCACACCAGGGTGAGTGTAAACCACAGCAGGGTGTGTGTAGACCACAGCAGGGTGTGTGTAAACCACAGCAGGGTGTGTGTAAACCACATCAGGGTGAGTATCGACCACACCAGGGTGTGTAGACCACACCAGGGTGAGTGTAGACCACACCAGGATGGATGTAGTAATTGGTCCTGTGGTAGGAAACTGGTCTTGTGACCGGAGGGTCGTGACCTGAGGCCATGACTGAGGTGCCCTTGAGCAAGGCACCTAACCCAAACTGCTCCCCAAGCGCCGGGCTCGGGCTGCCCAACGCTCTGGGCATGTGTGATCCACAGCCCCCTAGTAATCACTAGTGTGTGTATGTGTGTTCTAATTGCACAGATGGGAAAATGCAGAGGACAAATGAAAAATCACAATTGACAAAATATGGCACATTTCATTTCATGTGGACCACACTAAGGTGGGTGTAAACTATAGCAGGGTGGGTATAGACCACACTAAGGTGGGTGTAAACTATAGCAGGGTGGGTGTAGACCACACCAAGGTGAGTGTAAACTATAGCAGGGTGGGTGTAGACCACACCAAGGTGAGTGTATACTATAGCAGGGTGGGTGTAGACCACACCAAGGTGAGTGTAAACTATAGCAGGGTGGGTGTAGACCACACCAAGGTGAGTGTAAACTATAGCAGGGTGGGTGTAGACCACACCAAGGTGGGTGTAAACTATAGTAGTGTGGGTGTAGACCACACCAAGGTGGGTGTAAACTATAGCAGGGTGGGTGTAGACCACACCAAGGTGGGTGTAAACTATAGCAGGGTGGGTGTAGACCACACCAAGGTGGGTGTAAACTATAGCAGGGTGGGTATAGACCACACCAAGGTGGGTGTAAACTATAGCAGGGTGGGTATAGACCACACCAAGGTGGGTGTGGAACACACAGCTCCATCAGTTATCTATCAGACTGTTATCAGATTATCTATCAGACTATTAAACATAAAAAAATATGAAAAGGAACTCAGTACCCTCAGAGAGGCAACAGACATCATATTTTAAAGACATCATACTTTAAACATTAAAGGCTGAAGATGTTTGTGGAAGGGCCGATCTCAAGGGATTAACAGCAGAGATCCCAGAGTGGAATTAGCACAAAGATTTTTTAGTCATATGATATTGGTAGTATGAAAATTGGAAACACGCACACACTAAACTGAGAAACTGTTAAAATGTGAAAAATGATTAAATCCAGATAGAGGTTAGAAATGCTATACTCCAATATAATACTGTGATTCTAGATCCAACATTTGGTGGTTTATAATAAGTATATATTATTACTACACAAATAAGACAAGTTTCAAGATTTTACAATAATCAGAAAAAACAGTCAAACGTACCCTGGGCAGTCGTGTTCCGCCTAGATCTAGACAACCCACGCACCCTGAGCCATTCAGACCACCAGAGCAAACCAGTACAATAATGGAGAAGGGGGTAATACTCACACCAAGCACAGAAAATAGGGAGGGAGAGAGAGGGGGGGGGGAGAGAGAGAGGGGGGGGGAGCAAGAGAGGGAGAGAGGGAGAGGGGAAGAGAGAGAGAGAGAAGAGGAAGAAGAGTGTGTGGGTGTGAGAATAAACTTCTCCCAAATACTTTGAACAGTTGTTGGACTGGAGTCTAATTAGTGTAACTAATCGAGTGGAGAACAGTCTGATGGACATTCACTGGGCTGGAGTCTAATTAGTGTAGATGATCAGTCTGATGACACTCTGATGGACATTCGCTGAGCTGGAGTCTAATTAGTGTAGATGCTGAGTCTGATGACAGTCTGAGAACAGTCTGATGGACATTCACTTGGCTGGAGTCTAATTAGTGTAGATGATCAGTCTGATGACACTCTGATGGACATTCGCTGAGCTGGAGTCTAATTAGTGTAGATGCTGAGTCTGATGACAGTCTGAGAAGAGTCTGATGGACATTCACTTAGCTGGAGTCTAATTGGTGTAGATGATGAGTCTGATGACAGTCTGAGAACAGTCTGATGGACATTCACTGGGCTGGAGTCTAATTAGTGTAGATGATGAGTCTGATGACAGTCTGAGAACAGTCTGATGGACATTCACTGAACTGGAGTCTAATTAGTGTAATGATCAGTCTGATGACAGTCTGAGAAGAGTCTGATGGACATTCGCTGAGCTGGAGTCTAATTAGTGTAGATGATCAGTCTGATGACACTCTGATGGACATTCGCTGAGCTGGAGTCTAATTAGTGTAGATGATGAGTCTGATGATAGTCTGAGAAGAGTCTGATGGACATTCACTGGGCTGGAGACTAATTAGTGTAGATGATGAGTCTGATGACAGTCTGAGAAGAGTCTGATGGACATTCACTGAGCTGGAGTCTAATTAGTGTAATGATCAGTCTGATGACAGTCTGAGAACAGTCTGATGGACATTCACTGGGCTGGAGTCTAATTAGTGTAGATGATGAGTCTGATGACAGTCTGAGAACAGTCTGATGGACATTCACTGAGCTGGAGTCTAATTAGTGTAATGATCAGTCTGATGACAGTCTGAGAAGAGTCTGATGGACATTCGCTGAGCTGGAGTCTAATTAGTGTAGATGATGAGTCTGATGACAGTCTGAGAACAGTCTGATGGAAATTCACTGAGCTGGAGTCTAATTAGTGTAATGATCAGTCTGATGACAGTCTGAGAACAGTCTGATGGATATTCACTGAGCTGGAGTCTAATTAGTGTAATGATCAGTCTGATGACAGTCTGAGAACAGTCTGATGGACATTCACTGAGCTGGAGTCTAATTAGTGTAATGATCAGTCTGATGGACATTCACTGAGCTGCTCACAGCAGACTTAGTAATGCTCCACTAGTCTGCCATTCACATGCAAAACAGCCCAAATAGGCGAATTAGGGGTAGGGGTGGGGCCAGGGGGAGGGGCCAGAGGGGGCTGCCTTTCCCATGTTAAAACAAAAGAGGTCTTGTCTTAAAATCACCCGGTGCTCCTCCACTCTGGGTTTTCCTGATTGAGGTTTTTGGGTGGGGGTTAGGGTGGAGCTAGGGTTAGGGTGGAGCTTTCTTAAGCTTGAGTTGGTGGTAAAATTGGATTGGGGTGCAATAAAAACAATAGCAAAATATAGCCGCAAGCAGCAGTTGGCGGGTTAACACACAAATAGGCCTCTTGGCCTCAACAGGCAAAAAGAAGCCCTAAAAGTGAAAAGAAGCTGTTTCAGTGGAAAAAATGCCTAAATAAATCAATGCGCAAAAAAAGATTCAATTGAGGCACTAAAGGCCCAAAAGGTTCAAAATAAATTGTATTGGCAAAATGATTTAGATCACATTCATCAATTGTTTGAAAATAGCACTTTTCAAACTAGTCGTAGGAATTTGATCCAATGATGGCAAGAGTGGCATGGGCATAATCTGTAGACACTGTAGTTAAATAATTATGAAAAAAATGTTGCATTTTTACATTTTCAGGTGGGGCCATTTTCCCATTATATCCTTCTGGCCATGCCATAAATGACCTTTATTGCTATAACTCATAAAACATGTAAGTGATCAACTTCCAATTTGAAAGGCTTTTATAGACTGAGGTCCTTGTGAGGTATGCAAAGCTTGGTTAAAATTGGCCTGTCGGGGGCGCTACAGTACCCAAAAACCTAAGAAATCATAAAAACTCATGCAGCAATCTTGTTATGCAGAATACAGACAAGTAATGGGGCTTGTATGATTCAGATCAATGAGGTCTATAACATTGCAATTACATCTCATAACAAAAAGTGCACTGCCTGACCAGAAATGAACCTTTTATTTCACCAAAGTCCTATTGCATTACTGAGATTAATGAGATATCAGTATGGTAGTTATATAGTACTCCATCTAGTGGCCAAATTCCAAAACACACACAAAGCTGATCTCAGCATGTGATTTAGTTCTGTGATCTGAATCATTTTAATTTATTTTGAACCTTTTGGGCCTTTAGTGCCTCAATTGAATCTTTTTTTGCACATTGATTTATTTATGCATTTTTTCCACTCAAACAGCTTCTTTTCACTTTTAGGTCTAAAGGACCTATTGGGCTTCTTTTTGCCTATTGAGGCCAAAATGCCTATTCGTGTGTAAACCCGCCAATCGCCGCTTGCGGCTATATTAGGATTTGTAATTGCAAAGTTGTCAGGTGTACTGCAAGGAATCAAAAGAATCAAGTCGCATGTTCTAAGCGAAAATATGGAGGAGATATTCATCATTTTCACCAGGGCTCTCAAGTTTAGAATTCATTTCAGAGTGATATCTGGAGTCGGTGGCGAACGTTAGTTGTTGAGCGGGGGTGGGGATGGGTGGCGAACGTTAGTTGTTGAGCGGGGGGGGTGGCGAACGTAAGGGCGATATAGATATGGATCAGATAGTAAACTAGATTTTTTTTTTTCGGCATGAGAAATCGGAAGTGTGGAGTGTGAGCGTGTGAAGACGGTCAAATGCGTGTGTCACACGCTCAATGCGTGAGACTTGAGAACACTGATTTTCACAAATAGCGCCATCTAGTGGCCAAATCTTTTGAAACTGCACAGCGTGACACAGATTCCTGAGGTATGCATATTGGTCAGGTTTCGTGTCGATTGGCAAATGTTAAGTCTGTCAAATGGCTAAAACCAATTAATTGGCTCATGGCGGCCATGTTTTTTGAATGATGACGTCATCATTATGTGCCTTGATACCTCTTGACCCCGTGATGATGCATGTAAAGTTTTGGCTTGATGTGACATGGTTGATGAGAAACAGTTTTTCCCATGTTATAGCGCCCCCTATTAGACAATCGTGGCCAGATTTTACCTGGGACCCCAAAGTTATGTGCCCTATAAGCATATCAAGTTACATGAAGATTGGTCAAAGATATAGCTGCTGAATTTCGTTTCTAGGACCTACGGTGTGGGAGATATGGACCAAAACGCAAAATGCTGCGCTACAGCGCCACCATAAGGCCAATGTGGGTCTCTGTACTTTAGCACGGTCCTGCAAACAGACTACACCTTGCTGCCAAGTTTGGTGTCTCTGGGCCTCTGGGCCTTTTTAAATGCGTAGAAAAGTAATAATAATAATAAGAAGAAGAAAAAACCTGAGCAATTACAATAGGTTTCCCACACTACGTGTGTGAACCCTAAAAAATAAAATGAATGTTTCTGGGCTTGCATTGACACCATGGTAACAGCAGCAGGGGACGTGGCTATGGCACGGAAGAGGAAGAGGAGATGAGTGGAAGGTAGTGCAGAAGATAAAGTGGGAAGAGAAGTGAAGTTTTAGTGCTCAGCAGCAGAACACACACACACACACAATTATCTCTCTCTCTCTCTCTCTCTCTCTCTCACACACACACACACACACACACACATACACACACACACACATTCTCTCTCTCTTTCACTCTCTCTCTCACACACACACAGACACACACATTCTTTCTCTCTCACACACACACACACACATTCTTTCTCTCTCTCTCTCTCTCTCTCTCACACACACACACACACACACACACACACACACCACACACACACACACACACACACACAAACACACACACACACACACACATTCTCTCTCTCTCTCTCACACACACACACACACACATTCTCTCTCTCTCTCTCAAATTCAAATTCAAATTCAATAATGCTTTATTGGCATGACTGTATCAAGGTACACTATTGCCAAAGCAGTCAAACAATATACAAATATATATCATAAAATACAAATCAATACAAATCAATAAACAAAATAATAAAACTACTATTACTCTACTACTACCACTAATACTACCACTACTATGTCAGGAACAGCATGTGACCACCCGAAATATTCCCTACACCTGCTGCTCGTTAACTCCTATATTCACGTATACTTAAGCTTCCCCCTCTCACTTCCGGGTTGTGAAGTATTGTTGCCATGCCACTTACCAAGCGTTCTATCTCCGTGATTGATCTCCTGTGTACTGACCCCTGCTCTTGTTCCAGACCTCGTTTCCAGCCTAGCCCCTGTAACCTTTCAGCCCTCTGTCTACCCGGCGTGACTCTGGACCGTCCTGACCTCGACTACAGCACCCATACACCACACATGCTCAGCGGAGTTATTCGTCTGTTCGAGTGCTCTGTATGCACTTCACAAATAAAAACAACCTTATTCTGCATTTGGATCCTTGTCTGCCTGGTTGGTTCGTTACATACTACTACAACTACTACTATAACTACTATTACTACTACTACCACGAATAACAACAATAATAAAACAATAACAATAAAAACAGATACAATTATAATAGATATTTACAGAGAGAATGATTATTATTAATGGTAATTAACATTAATTGAAGGAGAATAAGTTTAGGGAGACATAAATGTGTAATTAATCAGTAATAATCAGTTACTATCCCCACTGCTCTCTTTCAAGTTGTGGCAGTCTGTTATATATTGTGCTGCGAGTTTGATCAGCTCTTTTTTCTCTCCCAGTATGTACTGGAGCTTCTCAGAGTCAGTGCAGAGCTGGAACTCTGGACAGACTCTACTGGCTCTTAGGTAGAACCTGGATCTGATCCGCTCATACTTAGAGCACTCAGTCAGGAAGTGCTGCTCTGTCTCCACCACCGAGAGCTCACAGTGAGAGCACAGCCTCGCCTCTCTGGGGGTTCACTTCTGCCTGTGATGGCCTGTCTCGATGGCCAGATTGTGCTCACTGAGTCTGTACCTGGTCAAGATCTTCCTCAGTGACCTCTCTTTGATGTCTGTGAGGTAAGGGGCCAGTGTGTACTCTCGGTTGAGGGCCAAGTAGCACTGCAGTTTGTGTTGTTGTTGGGCAGTGTGGGTCCAGTGTGTGAGGTAGTGATGTTTGTGTTGGGTTATAATTTGATTGGGTCTGATTTTGCGAGTGAGTGTGTAGTGAGGATGTTTGTTGTGAGTGATGTCGTTGGGTTTTAGGCCATTGAGGGTCATGACCAGCTGGCTGAGGGGACTCCTGTCGATGTTGAGGTCCTGGCTGGACAGTGCTTTGTAGTGCAGCGATTGGGGGTCACTGGATTTGATGTGCCTCCAGAAGTTCAGAGCTCGTTTGTGAATGGTGATCAGGAGGGGGTACTGTCCTAGTTCAGCCCTGCACCCATTATTGGGTGTCTTTCTCTGCACATGCAGGATGCTTTTGCAGACTTCTGTGTGCAGGGCTTCAACTGGATGTTTGTCCCACTTATTGAAGTCATTCTGTACCAGGGGCCCCCACACCTCACTGCCATACAGGGCTATAGGTTCTATTACTGATTTAAATAATTTAATCCAGATTGGAATTGGTATTTCAAACTTTATTGATTTTCTGATGGCAAACACAGCTCTCCTTGCCTTCTCTTTGAGTTCCTTCACCGCCAAGCCAAAACCCCCTGTGGAGCAGATGGTTATCCCCAGATAGGTGTATGCTTTAGTGTGCTGGATGTTAGTGTTGTTAATTGTGAAGGTGTGGTTCCTCAGATTTTTAAACCTCCTCTGAATTATCATTATTTTAGTTTTCTGGTGGTTTAGTTTTAGGGCCCAGGTTTGACAGAAGTTCTCCAGTGCTTTTAAGCTTTCTTGGAGATCTTCTCCTGTAGGTGACAGCAGAACAAGGTCATCCACATATAGGAGGCATTTGATCCCAGTGTCCCCCAAAGAGAGTTTGGGTACTGATTCACACTGATCCAGTGTTTCAGCCAGCTGGTTGATGTATAAGTTAAAGAGGGTGGGGCTTAGGCTGCAGCCCTGACGTACTCCTCGGGACTGTGGAAAGAACTCCGTTCTCAGAGTTCCGATTTTCACTGCACAATTACTGTGAGAGTACATCGATTTAATAACGTCGTACATTTTCCCTCCCACACCGCTTTCAATAAGTCTATAGAATAACCCCGCGTGCCAAATGGAGTTGAACGCTTTTTGGAAATCTACAAAACATGCAAAGATTGGTTTTTTGTTCTGATTTACATATTTATCAATTAGTGTGTGGAGGGTGAAAATGTGGTCAGACGTTGGGTGGTTGAGTAAGAAGCCGATCTGAGTTCTGCTAAGGATGTTATGGTCGGTGGTTGGGTAAGAAGCCGATCTGAGTTCTGCTAAGGATGTTATGGTCGGTGGTTGGGTAAGAAGCCGATCTGAGTTCTGCTAGAGATGTTATGGTCGGTGGTTGGGTAAGAAGCCGATCTGAGTTCTGCTAAGGATGTTATGGTCGGTGAGGTAGTTTGTGAGACGAGAGTTGAGGATGCTACAGAAGACCTTGCCCAGGTTGCTGCTCACACAAATTCCTCTGTAATTGTTGGGGTCGTATTTATCTCCTGATTTGAATATAGGGGTTATGAGACCCTGATTCCAGGCGGAGGGAAAATACCCTGTATGTAAGATAAGGTTGAAGAGTTTTAGAATGGCCAGTTTGAATTTAGAATTTGTGTTTATAAGCATTTAGTTTAGTACGCCGTCTGTACCACATGCTTTTCTAGGCTGGAGGCCTTTGAGCTGTTCCTCTAACTCGGACTCTGTGATCGGGAAGTCCAGTGGGCTCTGATAGTCTTTGATTACTCTCTGGAGTGTTTCCAGTTTACGTGATATTTGTTGTTGCTCTATATTTAATGATGGACGACTGTACAATGATTGAAAATGGTTTCTCCATACGTCTCCATCATTAATTATTAAATCATCTTGTTTTTTTCTGTTTATTGATTTTCAGTTCTACCAGAATGAGTTGGAGTTGATTGAAGTCTCCAGGTTGTGTATTTGTTGTTGTGTGTATTGGTATTTTTTTTGTTTTTGAGGGTATGTTTATATTCTCTCAGTACCTTACAGTATTTATTGCATAATTCCTGATTCTGTGGCTCCCTGTGTTTCTGATTGGATAATTTTCGGACTTCATTTCTCTTTATCTTGCAGTCATGATCGAACCATTGATCTGATTGGACTTTGCTTGGTTTGATTTTCTTGATGGTCAGATTGGATATTTGGACTGCATAATTAAAAATAGCGTTTAGGTTTTCCACAGCCATATCAATGCCTTCTTTATTTTGGGGGAAGGTGTTTAATAGAAAGGATTGGAGACAAGACTGGATCTCCTGGCTGTTTATGGCCTGGAGGTATTTATCTGTACTGTCCTGAGCCCACCTGAGGGGATGTCTGAGTTTGAACAGTTTGTTGGGGGGTTTCATGTGATCATGTGCAATGGATCTTTTTAGGTATAGGGTAATTTGGCTGTGGTCCGACAGGGGGGTTAGTGGCTTGACTGTAAAGGCTATCAGGAAAGTCGGGTCCAGATCAGTTATAGCATAGTCTACAGTACTGCTGCCCAGAGCTGAGCTGTGGGTGAACTGACCGAAGGAGTCCCCTCTCAGCCGTCCGTTCAGGATGTACAGACCCAGGCTTCGACAGAGCTGCAGCAGGTTCCTGCCTTGAGCGTTCACACACGTGTCGTAGTTTTCTCTGGGGGAGGAGGCTGGGAAGTTTATGTTAGACCCTGTGAACCAAAGTGATCACCATGAGTACTGATGCTAGATCAGTCGATCACCATGAGAACTGATGTTAGATCAGTCGATCACCATGAGAACTGATGTTAGATCAGTCGATCACCATGAGTACTGATGTTAGATCAGTCGATCACCATGAGAACTGATGGAGTCAGGCTGAGCTCCTGTTCTAGCATTCAGGTCCCCACAGATGATGATGTGTCCTTGTGAATGGAATTGGCTGAACTGTTTCTCTAAGTCTGGGAAGGTTTCATCGTTAAAATAGGGGGATTCTGCTGGGGGGATATAGATGACACAGAGAAGAATATTTTGGGGGTTGAGGTTAACTGCTTATCCAGAGATGATTTTCTCCTTGTTTTACTGTTTGAATTGAATTAATCAGTTCAGATTTAAACCAAAGGAGCATCCCCCCTGAGTCTCTTCTCTGTGTTACTCCTTTTAATTTGGTGGAGGGGACCACTAATTCCCTGTAACCTGGGGGACAACCAGTGGGCACGTCTCCCCTACACCATGTCTCCTGCAAAATCAGTATATCAATGCCTCTTATTTCCTTCAAAAAATCGGGGTTTCTGCTCTTTAACCCAAATATAGAAGAGTTTAAACCCTGAATATTCCATAGCGAGATACGAAAAGATGCCATACTGCATGAACGAACATGTGTTGTTATCTGGTTTTCAAAATAAGAGCTAAAATTGGAAATAGATAAGTATATAAGTAAATTATATATAAATTCAGAGTAAACTATAAAGTATATAAATACATTAAAACATTCAGAACAGTCAGTCAGTTATATACACTGCAAAATGATGACCTTCACCATGTCTCTTACCATGGACCGTGTCCCACCAGATGGGTGTAGATGTGATTGAGCATCTGCAGAATGTCTCTGAGCTCAGAGTTATTGGGGTTTGCTGATTTGCTGACAGCCTGGGCATAGGTCAGACTTCCTGGCCTGAACTGGCCCTGCTGAGGAGCTAGGCCTTGATTCATCGGTGCATCGTGTGTAACACTGGTAGGTAAGGGTGGAGGTAAGGGTGGAGATAAGGGTGGAGATAAGGGTGGAGGTGGGTCACCAACGTATTTGTGGTGACTCCTCCACTTATCTGGCAGTAGTGGATAATGAGGTCCATGTTCCTGAGGTCTAAGATGGGGGACTAGTCCATTTACGGGTCGTGGTGAGGGTCTTGAAGGCCATGTGGATTGTGAACCATATCTAGTGTTGCGTTGGGGGGTGGAGATGTTCCGGGCCAGTGTGACGTCCTTTAGGGTCTTGGCAAAAACAGAAATTACCTTTTTAAATAAATGGACCTGGTCGAAGAGACAGGTTGTATCCAGTGACGGGTGGTGGGCGAGGTGGGTGTTTTGTCGGAGGGCACACTCTCTGGAGATACTGGCGTTGATTTTCTGGATTGTATAAGGGTGGAAGTCTTTGCGGGGCAACAGGATGGAGATAATGATTTTTGCGGTAGGGAAAGTGTTGCAGGCCTTTTCTAAAACTGCTCTCAGGGATAACGCCACTCTCTCTTGTTGAGCTCTCAGGTCATTTGTTCCTGTATGGATTATGATGTGGGTGCTGTTTTTGTAGTAGGGCACCAGAGTTTAGCCACTCTATGTTTAGGGAAGAGCTTTTTCTCATCCACAAACTTCCCATTGGAGTCCATTAGAAGTATGATGTCCAGATGGTGTGTAGTTCTTCTTTCATTAGAGTTTGTGTCCTGGTCACTTAGCTCTGTATATGTCTGCTGGCTGAGAGGCTGTTGTGAGACAGTGGGGGTTAAAGGTGGAGGTTGTTGGAGGTTGCTGGTTGAGGGAGGAGGGTGCTGTGGGCTGGTGGAGGTTGAAGCATGTGGTTGGGTGTACAGGCTGTCCTGGATGGGGGTATCTGCTGTTATAGAACCCTGTAGTGGATTGAGGGAGAGCAGGTGTTCTCTCAGACTCTGAACTATCTCATCTCTCCGTCTCAGTTCCTCTCTCAGAGCAGCCATCTCCTTCCTGTGGAAGGCCCTGTCTTCTTCCCTGTCCTTCTGAAGAACTCTCAGCTGTTCTTTAAGTTCCGCCAGCTCTGTCCTGTAGGTCTCTCTGCCTTTTTCCAGCTCTTTGTCTTTGAGGACCATCTCCCGAAGGTGTACTACCTCCACTTCCAGTCGTGAGAAGTGCTCCTTTATGAGCGTAATGGAGGTGTGGATTGACGGGTGTTGGTCTTGCTCAATGTCTATCTGTTCCTGAGTTGAGGGTTGTGCTGGGTTGTGCTGTGGGTGAAGATTCAGTGCTGTGGTGCTGTGTGAGGGAGTATCACTGGGTTTTTCTTTCTCTGCAGTCTCCTTTAGGTCATTGAAGACCTCCTGAAACTCACTGAGGTTCCCCTGGACCATGAGTGTTCCGTTCTTATATATGTTGACTGTGGTCATCACTGTATCTGGGTCACAGGGGTCTTTTCAGCTTCCACCCGTTACAGATGTCCTCCTTCTTCACAGCGGTGTAGTGGGAGGTCAGAGCTCTGTGCCATGAGCTGGGGTGGTCAGAGTAGAAGATGAGGTTGCTGACCTGGCCAGTCTTGTATAAATCTGCGAACAGAGTTTCCAGCTTCTCTTTCAGGAGTTTGTGTTTGAACTGCTTTCGGGCGTTGTCACTCTTTACCTCGGGGGGGGTATATGACTGGACAGAGCTGTGCAGGATTGCAGAGTGAGGTTACACTCTCCTCAGGACAGCAGGGAGGCGGCAGGGCCTCTTGTGATTGGCTCATTCCAGGAGCTTATTGAATGCCACTGACGGAATGTTTATTTCAGATGTCAACTAACAATTTAGCTTTAGCCTTTAGCTTAATTTTAGCTTTGCTATTAAAATCACTTAAATATCAGCTACATTTAAGTCTACAAAGTCTTATTTTTTCTCCACTGTGTGAACAGGTAGTGTCACTCACAGGTGTGCTGTTGTTGATTAATGAATGCTGCTGAAGGAGATGAGTTTTCCTCTGATTTCTCTCACCTCAGTTCTGCTGATAGCTGCTCTGTCTGGATGTGTTCCTCTCTTGCAGATATAAGCAGAAATCTTCTAAATTGTCTCAGATTTTATCATTTTTAGTCTTGTTTTTTATTGTTCCGTTGTTAATAAAGCTTTATGCAGTGTTTCTGTAGATTATTTTATTATTTCTCTCATTTAAAACCAGAAAACAACACGAAAATCTGGGAGCTCACACAGACATGACTGTATCTGTACTGTATCACACAAACTTTCTCTCTCTCTCTCTCTCTCTCTCTCTCTCTCTCTCTCTCACACACACACACACACACACACACATTCTCTCTCTCTCTCACACACACACACATTCTCTCTCTCTCTCTCTCACACACACACACACACACACACATTCTCTCTCTCTCTCTCTCTCTCACACACACACACACAAACACATATTTTCTCTCTCTCTCTCTCTCTCTCACACACACACACATTCTCTCTCTCTCTCTCACACACACACACATACATTCTCTCTCTCTCTCTCTCACACACACACACACACACACACACACACACACACAGTTCAATATGAAACAGTCGAACATCAGACAGTCCAACAACAGACAGTCTAACATGAGCCAGTCTAACATGAAACAGTCTAACATGAAACAGTCTAACATGATACAGTCTAACATCAGACAGTCTAACATTAGTCAGTCCAACATGAGCCAGTCTAACATGAAACAGTCTAACATCAGACAGTCCAACAAGAGACAGTCTAACATGAAGCAGTCCAGCATGAAACAGTCTAACATCAGACAGTCCAACATGACACAGTCTAACATCAGACAGTCCAACAAGAGACAGTCTAACATGAAGCAGTCCAGCATGAAACAGTCTAACATCAGACAGTCCAACAAGAGACAGTCTAACATGAAACAGTCCAGCATGAAACAGTCTAACATCAGACAGTCTAACATGAGCCAGTCTAACATGAGACAGTCTAACATGATACAGTCTAACATGAGCCAGTCCAATATGAGCCAGTCAAACATCAGACACTCCAAAATGAGACTAACATCAGACAATGAGTGTGCATGTGTGTGTGCATGTGTGTGTGCATGTGTTGGTATGATTGTGCATGTGTGTGTGTGAGAATTAGTGTGTGGTGAAAAGTGAGGCCTATCACACATTTCAGTCCACACACACACACACACACACACTCACACACACACACACACACACACACACACACACACACACACACACACACACACACACACACACACACACACACACACACACACTTCTACGTCTATATTTAACACAGAGACAATACTAAAAACGCTCAAGATCAAACAAAGCAATAAGCAATAAGCCAATAATGTTACCAAGCACAGTGAGGTCACAAAGTACAGTGATGTCACCAAGCACAATGATGTCACCAAGCACAGTGATGTAACCTAATCTAAATGGATCTCTTTTAATCGAGATAGGTATCACAGGCCTTGCGGTGTGTGTGTGTGTGTGTGTGTGTGTGTGTGTGTGTGTGTGAGAGAGAGAGAGAGAAATATTTATACAACAGATTTGAATGGCAGGATAATTATTCCTTGTTAATTCGTTCTCATGTTTGGATTAATGAATCATGTAAGAACACATAGAAAAGAGCTAGACAGAACATATGTGGCCCCTGGACAAAACAGACCGGGTCAGAACACAGGAAAACCAACCTGGACAAAACAGACCGGGTCAGAACACAGGAAAACCAACCTGGACAAAACAGACCGGGTCAGAACACAGGAAAACCAACCTGGACAAAACAGACCAGGAAAGACCAGAGATGGGCACTTGAGTGATCCCTCAAGTTGAATTTGCACTTAAGTCACCTAGAAAAGATTTCAGACGTGACCTGAAACTCGTCCAAAATG
>NW_027506872.1:590000-597500 GCF_052324685.1 Brachyhypopomus gauderio
ATCACGGTAACGTGAATACGTGTGATCACAGTAGCATGGACCTGTGTGATCATGGTAACGTGAATACGTGTGATCACGGTAGCATAGACCTGTGTGATCACGGTAACGTGAATATGTGTGATCATAGTAGCATGGACCTGTGTGATCACGGTAACGTGAATATGTGTGATCACAGTAGCATGGACCTGTGTGATCACGGTAATGTGAATATGTGTGATCACGGTAGCATGGACCTGTGTGATCACGGTAACGTGAATATGTGTGATCACGGTAGCATGGACCTGTGTGATCACGGTAACGTGAATATGTGTGATCACGGTAGCATGGACCTGTGTGATCACGGTAACGTAAATATGTGTGATCACGGTAGCATGGACCTGTGTGATCACGGTAACGTGAATATGTGTGATCACGGTAGCATGGACCTGTGTGATCACGGTAACGTGAATATGTGTGACCACGGTAGCATGGACCTGTGTGATCACGGTAACGTGAATACGTGTGATCACAGTAGCAAGGACCTGTGTGATCACGGTAACATGAATATGTGTGATCACGGTAACGTGAATATGTGTGATCATGGTAGCATGGACCTGTGTGATCATGGTAACGTGAATACGTGTGATCACAGTAGCATGGACCTGTGTGATCACGGTAGCGTGGATACGTGTGATCACAGTAGCATGGACACGTGTGATCACAGTAGCGTGGACACGTGTGATCACAGTAGCATGGACACGTGTGATCACAGTAGCGTGGACACGTGTGATCACAGTAGCGTAGACATGTGTGATCACAGTAGCGTGGACACGTGTGATCACAGTAGCGTGGATACGTGTGATCACAGTAGCGTGGACACGTGTGATCACAGTAGCGTGGACACGTGTGATCACAGTAGCGTGGACAGGTGTGATCACAGTAGCGTGGATACGTGTGATCACAGTAGCGTGGACACGTGTGATCACAGTAGCATGGACACGTGTGATCACAGTAGCGTGGATACGTGTGATCACAGTAGCATGGACACGTGTGATCACAGTAGCGTGGATATGTGTGATCCCAAACACGCACTACAACAGGATTCAAAGGATTCAGCCTTTCGATTTCCTTGAACGTGAAGTCTGAGATGATTGATACTGAAGACAAATGTTGAATATATTTCAATTATGTTGAATTACAGCCATAATAACTGACTATTTAATATTGTAAGTAGTATTTAAGTAAACAGTTTTAGTATTGTAAATAGTATTTAAGTATACAGTTTTAGTATTGTAAATAGTATTTAAGTAGACAGTTTCACGTGTATAACACACAAGACCACCGCTCAGCATTTTTCTTGTAATTCGCAATCAGTGCTGTTACAGTCTGACAACATGACATAAATAAAAGTAAACATCTAAATCGATCTAGCTCAAATAACAAGCGCTTAAACTGATCTAGCTCAAATAACGGTCTCTTCAACTGATCTAACTCAAATAACAAGCTCTTAAATTGATTTAGCTTAAATAAGGGTCTCTTAAACCGGTCTAGCTTAAATAAGGGTCTCAAACTGATCTAGCTCAAATAAGGGTCTCTTAAACCGATCTAGCTCAAATAAGGGTCTCAAACTGATCTAGCTCAAATAAGGGTCTCTTAAACTGATCTAACTCAAATAAGGGGCTGTTTGGGTTCAAGCTCCAGTGTGTCCCCTGATACCCCGTTGTGTTTGTTAAGGGTGCACAGGCAGATTCTCACGGTGTGCTGTATGATATAAAGTCACTGGATGGTCCATTTCGCTGCACTAAGCAGCTTAAGGCGTAATAAGAAGAGTTAAGAAGAGTTCACTTGCTGGGTGCCACCTCAATTTCGGACTCATGGTGCGGATTCTCTGACTTTTTTATGGCTATGTGGGTGCCTTCACAACACAAATGACAACCTCTTATAAAATAAAAGCCCCCCACCTTTTATAAAATAAAAGCAGCCACATCACCACCCTCATGACACACAAATGAAGAGATAAATGCAGGTGAGAATACAGCCCCAGGGCAAAGTTGAGCCTTCAGGGCAGGGAGTGTGTGTTTCACTCTTCAGGGCAGGGAGTGTGTGTTTCACTCTTCAGGGCAGGGAGTGTGTGTTTCACTCTCTCAGACTACACTGTGGAAGCAGTACCAGCAGCAGTGTTGTTATTTATTAGTCTGTCGCTGTTTTTTTTTTTGGGGGGGGTAATTTTTTGGGTCCAGCTGAGGTTCAGTGCTGTCATTAGTATATGTTAGGAGCTACCGACATGTTCTGGTTCCCTGAAGCGCTGACCAGGAGAAAACACAAGTTCTGGTTCTGCTTGTGTCGGGTCTCTGGACCATCGCGCTCATAAATCGTGCTGACAGAATTATTTTTGCATTATCACATTTATCTGCATGTGCACAGTGTATTCTGGGCTGGTAACCTGGGAGAACAGACATGGATGGCAAAATTAAACCTGAAACAGATCTGGAGCAACCAGGGTACCAAGATGACACGGCCTGACCGTGAGGGAGGGGCCTGGAGAGGGAGGGGCCTGGAGAGGGAGGGGCCAGGAGAGTGAGGGGCATGGGGAGGGAGGGGCCCGTTGTACCATGCTGAATTCGAGAAGGTGGAATTAACACAGAAATGGCACCTTATCACCCTAACCCAGCGTTTCTCAAAGTGTGGGCCGCATGGGTTAGGGTCAACAAATTACGTTCGCCACCCCTATTGAATTTAGTTCAATAAATTATAAAATTTTAAACTAGCATTTGTATTTGGGGCGTGGAATTTCCCCTTCTTCTGAGGTGGGGAAGGATAGAAAAAGTTTGAGAACCACTGGATTAACCCTAACCTTATTAAATCATCACCCTAACCCTAACCTTATTTAAATCATCACCCTAACCCTAACATTATTAAATCATCACCCTAACCTTATTAAATAATCACCCTAACCCTAACCTTATTAAATCATCACCCTAACCCCCCATTTTTTAGGAATCTTTCTTTTCAATCGCGCTATCCGCTCTTATTTTAAAATCGCTCACCGCGATCTCAAGAAGATGCGGGGATTACCTTTATGGCAACAACAAACACATAGCAGACGCCCCCAAATGCGTCCCCCCACCCCCTGTCAACAGTTTACATTCGATAACCCCCCCCGTAACCGGCCCCTTCAGTGATTGAAAAAATAAAATGTGGCCCGTCATCATTTCTATTTGAGTACCCCTGCCCTAACCCTAACCTTATTACCACACACACATCCTCACACACACATCCTTACACACACACACACACACACACACACACACACACTACACATACACACACACACTACACATACACACCCTCACACACACTACACATACACACCCTCACACACACATATACACACACACACACACACACACACACACACCCTCACACACACACACACTACACATACACACCCTCACACACACACCCTCTCACACACACATACACACACACCCGCACCCTCATACACACACACTACACATACACACCCTCACACACACATACACACACACACGCACCCTCACACACACACACGCACATACAAACACACACACGCACCCTCACATACACTACACATACACACCCTCACACACACACCCTCACACACATATACATACACACACGCACCCTCACACACACATATACACACACACATGCACCCTCACACACACACACAAACACACACACGCACCCTCACACACATACACACCCTCACACACACGCACCCTCACACACACATACACACCCTCACACACATACACACCCTCACACACACACATCCTCACACACACACACACGCACCCTCACACACACACACATACATACACACGCACCCTCACACACACACATACACACACTACACACACACATACACACCCTCACACACATACACACCCTCACATGCACCCTCACACACACACACCCTCACACACACACGCACCCTCACACACACACACATACACACACATACACACACACATATATACACACACACATACCCTCACACACCCTCACACACACACACTCACATTCATACACACACACACTCACACACACAAATATACATACACACACACACACACACATACACACACACACACACACACACACACACACACACACACACACACACATACACACACACACACACCTCAACCAGATCTTAGACAGCGCCAGACTTTTTGGAGGAGGAGGGGAGAGGGAGGTTCTCCAGGTACAATATCTCACGCAAGATGTCTTCATGCAACTAAAATGCAATTTGTTCTTGACAGAGCAGTGAGACCACTAGCCCAGACAGCTGTGAGTGTGAACTACCTCGTGTGCATTGTGCACTGTGAGTGTGAACCTGCCTTGTGTGCATTGTGCACTGTGAGTGTGAACCTGCCTTGTGTACATTGTGCACTGTGAGTGTGAACCTGCCTCGTGTGCATTGTGCACTGTGAGTGTGAACCTGCCTCGTGTGCATTGTGCACTGTGAGTGTGAACCTGCCTCGTGTGCATTGTGCACTGTGAGTGTGAACCTGCCACATGTGCATTGTGCACTGTGAGTGCTGTAAATCAACACAGCTACAGCTTCACATCAAGGTTGAAATGATCCTGACAGGACTGGGTGTCCTGCTACGTCCTGCGCACTACTGCTAAAGTACGGTAGAACACACCGAGCACCAGCTGCCGTTTGATCAGTGAAATTTAAAACAACAAATCTGCATTTAATAAACACTGATTTCTGTCCTCACATTTGAATGTACCATTAATGTAGCTACAATGAGCTGAACTGTGACGGCAATTAAAGGGTAGAATAAATAAAGGAATAAATAAAGCCAAGACACACCGCATATGCAAACAAAGAGGCGTTAGTGGAGGGTTAGACGTTCAGAGGAGACTCAACCTCAACACTCAACAGACCCGACTACTGTCAAGACAATGACCAAAGACCCAAGACTGGACAATACACTCATATTTAACTTGTGCTGTTTAGTGTTGTTTAGAAAGAGTTTCATATTAATAATACATGTTTGAATATTAATATGAATGAAATATTTGTATTTGTATTTATTTGTATTTGCATTCGTTTTAATGAAACATGTTTGGATTTGTATTTATTATTTATGGACAAAATTAGCATTGTGTTTAAAGAAAAGGACATTATAGCGTCTCCTTGGAAACCATGGGAAAAAGATCATGTTGTGTCTCCGTGGTGAGCATCAGTCGGACAGGTGTGTAGGGGGCGTGTCCAAATGGACCCCCATGACAGGGGGTTAGTTTACACTCGGTTGTACTCTCATGCAAGGTAACAGTGAGCTGTAGTGGAGCACTACAGTAGTAGTGTGTTAGTGTGCACTACTCGAGGGGGCGGGGCCAGGCGTGTCTCCTCTGTACCACGAGCTGGTGTCCTGCTTTTCCTCGGCTACTTCCTCTTACGCTGCTCAGCCATTTTACAACATGGTGTACATTTCCCTCTCAGAATACACACATGGAAATAAATCGTTTCTAAAGGGCGGTGTTTGTGATGTTTGTGCCTCGACGTTTGCAGCGGCCGCATCTATATTTAGAGTTTCAAAAAGCATGTGAGCCGCTCTACAAAAGTCTGTAAAGCGTACTGAGTGTTTATGGAGAAGCGTCCCCAACACACTTCAGCTGGTACCGTGCTTCATCTCCTCTGATCCAGCAGTGTTAGACCAGATCTGGCAGCCGCTGCCTCTCACACCACCAAATAACAATGTGCAGTTAGCTGGTTTAAAACAGTTTGATCAAATATGAGGAGAGAATGGTGACGTCTCCCTTCCTGTCTCCTCTTCTCTTTTCCTACGGGGACGATGAGCCAAAACGTGTTGGCAACTCGCGACACAACCATGGAAGTGTGCTTGGCACACGGGCAGCCTGAGAAAGACCTGATTGGTCAAGGTCGGGGGTTTGGGGGCTGGGCCTATCGCTGTGTTCTTGTGCCAACTTCAGATTTAAAGACGCACGCGCTCAGCTTCTTTGGGTAAAAAGCCACTCAGACGTGAAGTCTCCTCTTGTTCTTATTGGGGGTTTTAAGCATGTTCCCCTCACCAAACAGCCACTATCAGGTCCAAAAACGAGTTAATTCATGCAGCGCAGGACGGGATGGATGCGTCTCCAACGTTTTCTTCTTTACTGCCACAAGCAAACAAACCCTGAAATGTTCCAGAAGCACAAAATGAGATGTCGGTGCAGACACCGAAAATACCACAGCAGGAAGGTGTGTGTGTGTGTGTGTGTGTGTTGGGAGGGGCAGATGAACGCATGAACTGAACAGCACATGAATCATTCTTAGTATTACAACGGTTTCCATGACATCAGTGGGCAACCTTCCAGAACTCTGACCAGAACTAAAAGGCTGTAGAAAAAAAAACATCACAGCCATGGAGAATTGGATACACACACACACACACACACACACACAAATATCCCAATCATTCAACAGATACACATAAACACAATAACCAAAATAAGTGTGGCATTAGAAATATTGTCCTCCTTCAGAAAGCTGTAAATGTCGCATTGAAATGTAATTTGACACATTTGCTGGTCTGTGGAACTGTGACAGTCCAAAAAATCAAATGTCAAATAAGGAGGAAACATCCAGATTGCTGTTTCCTCCTTAATTGGAGGTGCTGGTCTTGGAGTTTTGTCTCCTCTTCCTCCTTTGTCCCCGCAGCCCCGCCCCCAAACCCTCTTCCTTCTTGGTCCCCCCAGCTCCGCCCCCAATCCCTCGTCTTCATCCTTTGTCCCCCCAGCCCTGCCCCTAAACCCTCCTCTTCCTCCTTTGTCCCCGCAGCCCCGCCCCCAAACCCCCTTCTGAGGTAAAGCTATTGATAGGCAATAGACGCTCGAGATCCGACAAATTAAAATTCAGCAGAGGAGGTCTGAGAGCTGCACACTTGTTAAGTTCTTTTGAATGCGCTTGATTACATTCTAGGCAGGCGTCCCAATGCAAAACAGGCCCCATTAAACACCCCCACCCTCCACCCCTCCGCAAATCAATAAAAAAACACAAACACACACACACACACACACACACACACGTATGCTGTGACGTTCACCCTCACCACTAATCCGATGGCGTACCTTCATCAGAAACGTGGCACACGCACACGCACACGCACGCACACACACACACACACACACACACACACACACACACACACACACACACACACACACCAGGACAGACAGAGCACCTCAGGTTCTCGGGTGCTGGGAGGTGTTCAGGACCTTCACTTTCACTGCGCTTGCTAAACTGGCACCTTCGCTCAGACGAGAAATTAACCTCAGCAACCCTTACGGTGTTGGCACGAACTATAAAGTTGAACGCAACCATCCCGAGATTAAACAAAACAACAAAAAATAAAGTTGGAACACGATTTGTACGTGTCTACTTGTGTATATGTTTTAGAGAGAGAGAGAGTGTGTGTGTGTGTTTGAGAGAACCTCTGCTACAAAAATGCGTCAAACAGTGGA
>NW_027506872.1:627500-642500 GCF_052324685.1 Brachyhypopomus gauderio
GAACATCTCACAGTGCTAACACTCAGAGAGAGTACGAACATCTCACAGTGCTAACACTCAAAGAGACTAGGAACATCTCACAGTGCTAACACTCAGAGAGAGTACGAACACCGCACAGTGCTAACACTCAGAGAGAGTATGAACATCTCACAGTGCTAACACTCAGAGAGAGTATGAACATCTCACAGTGCTAATACTCAGAGAGTAGGAACATCTCACAGTGCTAACACTCAGAGAGAGTATGAACACTGCACAGTGCTAACACTCAGAGAGAGTACAAAGACCTCACAGTGCTAACACTCAGAGAGAGTAGGAACATCTCACAGTGCTAATACTCAGAGAGTAGGAACATCTCACAGTGCTAACACTCAGAGAGAGTATGAACACTGCACAGTGCTAACACTCAGAGAGTACAAAGACCTCACAGTGCTAACACTCAGAGAGTAGGAACATCTCACAGTGCTAACACTCAGAGAGAGTATGAACATCTCACAGTGCTAACACTCAGAGAGAGTAGGAACACCGCACAGTGCTAACACTCAGAGAGAGTACGAACCAGTGCTAACACTCAGAGAGAGTACGAAACAGTGCTAACACTCAGAGAGAGTATGAACACCTCACAGTGCTAACACTCAGAGAGAGTACGAACACCTCACAGTGCTAACACTCAGATAGAGTATGAACACCGCACAGTGCTAACACTCAGTGCTTCTATCTTGCAGAGGGAAAAGCAGACCCTCCAGAAAGTCGCGATGTTGCGATTTGCAACTTCAACGCAACTTCAAGCAAACCCTGCGAATTCAGGGCGGTGTTGCAACTTCAGCCAATCACAGCAACTTTCCCGCAAATTTGACCAATCGCTGATGTCGTCTTGATGTGACGTCGATAAACTCCCGCCTTACTTCCATATATACGTTCAAGAGGAGCAGACTGAAAGCAGCATGAGCAACGAAAATAACGGCAAAAAGATCGGGAAAAGCATTATCCCGGTACACTACATTTTTTTTGTTTTCAGTGTTTTATTGTTTCACAACGATGGGTTCATACATGTATTTCCAACAAGTTTAACATTTCTAGCACCAGCCCATCCACTCCAAGTGATTTTCCATAGTCTTTTAAGAGACGGAAAGTCCAGATCCGGCCCGCGAATTGATTATCTATGGCCCCCTGGATGATATTTAATTACTATTAGAACCGGCCCCAGGCCACAGCCGCCCCGATGGTGTTTTGCACGCACAAACACTACATTCCCCACAATGCAACGGTAGCCCGCGAAGTCACTGCAGCGCACGCAAGCGGCGAGGGTCTGAGATAAAATTTATAAGTTTAAACTTTAAACTGAGATAAAGTTTAAAGTCAGAGATAAAGTTTATTTATCTCTGATCCATATCTTTGAGTTACTAGTTCACTCTGGCGCCAACCACTAGCGATCGATCTTGATATAATACTTAATTTGTGTCCATTTTACAGGCCGCCCGGTAACAACTTACGTTCGCTAACCTCACCCCCCCACGTCAACAATTAATGTTCGCCACCCCCTCCAGGTTCAAATCTCACTCCAAGCGATCTTGAAAAGTTGGAAACCCTGAATAAATAGGTAAATAGATCATTAAAATGGACTACTAAATCGAGGAAACCATACAACATTTACTCCCTATTGCAATGTACTTACAAAAAAGCAAAAACACACCGCAACTTCCATCGCAATGAGAGAGAGAGAGAGAGAGAGAGAGAGAGAGAGAGAGAGAGAGGGAGAAAGGTAGAGCAGCTGTAGGTGAGGTGTAGAGAGCCGGCTTACAAGGGCCCTCCACTCAGACAGACACATACAGATAGACACATAAAGGCAGACAGACAGACAAATATGAACAGACAGACACAGACAGTCAGACATACACATATAGACAGACAGACACATATAGACAGATACATATATGCAGACAGACAGACAAATATAGACAGACAGACACACAGACAGTCAGACATACACATATAGACAGACAGACACATATAGACAGACACATACAGTCAGACATGACACATTGTATAGACAGACAGACACATATAGTCAGACAGACACATAGACAGGCAGACAGACACATATAGACAGACACACACACAGACAGTCAGACATACACATACAGTCAGATAGACACATACTGTATAGACAGACAGACACATATAGACAGACAGACAGGTGCTGGGTACCTTTGTAATTCGGCCGCTGATGCCCCAGGACGCTGAGCTCACTCTGTCCTCCACAGCTGCATGGGAAGAAGGAAATGAAATCCCTTAAGCAACAAACAATGATTGTAGTGAGTGTAGTGAATGTAGTGAATGAGTGTAGTGAGTGTAGTTAGTCTAGTGAGTGAGTGTAGTGTGTGTAGTAGTTCAGCTTCAAGTTTAATTCTTTTGAACATCTCACCCTCACTGTATCAAATTTACCAACCAACAAAGCGTCACAGTCGTTTATGTTAATTACTATTTACCGCCCCCCTGGTTCATACTCTGAGTTCTTACAGGAGTTTTCAGACTTCCTGTCTCATGTAGTGTTATCAGCCGATAAAGTGATTATAGTTGGTTATATAGTTGGTGACTCTTTTGGTATAAATTTTCAAGCAATTCTTGATTCAATGGGTATTACTCAGAATGTGATGCGTCCTACACATAATTGTATTCATACTTTAGACTTGGTCTTGTCATTTGGTATTAACATATCCAGTTTAGCAATTCTTCCTCAGAGTGAGGCCGTTTCTCACCAAAGCCTCATAATGTACAAGTTGTACGACGATATTCATCAGCCACCCCGCTACCAAATTAAACGAACTATAACACCCAGCACCATAGCCGCGCTCACTGATATTTTACCAGGTCTGACAAACATTGATCCACCTGTAGCTCCGGAAGGACTAGAGCGTTTCACCGAGCACGTCGAGACTTCCCTTCGTACAGCTTTAGACAAGGTTGCGCCATTACGATACAAGAGAGCCACTGAGAGAAGAATAGCGCCATGGTACAATGAGCACACGCGTAGCCTCAAACGAGCCGCGCGGATCCTGGAGCGTAAATGGTGAAATTCAAAGTTAGAAGTGTATAGACTATCATGGAAAAGCAGCCTTATTGAATATAAGCATGCCCTTCAAATGGCAAAATCCTCATACTTATCGGGAAAAACATGAAAACAATTCAGGACTCCTATTTAAAACCTATTTGTTTCTAGCCTAATGAGGAGTCATGAACAAATTAATTCACTAATCTCACTAGAGTGTAGCAGTAACAATTTTATGAAATTCGTTAATGATAAGATTGATAAAATTAGGGAAAAATCTGTCATGCTATCTCAGAGCCTGTCAACATGCAAATGTACCTTGACAGCTGTCTGGTCAGCTCTGATGCCCTGTTAGGGTCCTTCTCCCCTATTGGTCGTGAGGAGCTTATTTCACTGGTGGAATCTGCTAAGCCCTCCACAATAGGGAGGGGGAGATTCACTGATTCACATCGGTGAATCGGCACACATGTCTGCAATTTGACTGCACCGGTAGATTCAACGTGCTTCGGGTTTAATTTGCGGGCGAATTTACGGTGCATCGACTCTAGCCTTTTTGCATCGGCAAATACCATGATTAAATCGGGTGGTTTGTTTTCCAGTATCTATTCCTTATTCTAACGTATTTACAGAGGCAACATACTTTTTATTTTTATTGATTTCTTTTTTTTCGAGGCAACATAAATGCACCATCGTGTCCTCAGGTACTGATGCAAACACGCAGACGTACACAACAAAGATGAAGGGAAACGAGAGCATTAGCAAAGACAAAGATATTTAAGGCACCAAATAAGACACACAAATCAAACGTGTGGAAATATTTCGGGTTTTTTAAGCGATGTGGTCAACTTGACAAGACGCACGCAATCTGCAAACAATGCCGTGGGGCTATCAAATACGTTAGAGGCACAACAAACCTGGCGACACACATTAAAAGACAGCACGGTGTGGACATCTCTGCGGCCGCTACCTCCTTGTAAGTCTAGCAGACAGTAGTGTTGCAGATCATAATTTTCACTATGTTATTACAGTACTTTTAAAAACTGTTCATCTTATGTTTTAAACGTTTTGTATAAATATAGATGGAGAAAATAACTGAATAATTCACTTGAATAAATTAATGCTCTGTCTGAATATACTCTGAATTATGCATTTTTTTATATTATGTATTGGTTTTGCTCCATACATGCATACATCCCTTAAATTGTTGGAGAGTAAAGTAAGAATTGTGCAATTGAGTTAAGAAAACTGATGGGTTAGTCCAATACATCCTCAAACCTCAACTAACTGTATCGAATGATCATTTATCAAACCGAATCCTCATATAAGTCATATCGTTATCAAATCATTTTGAATCGCATCATATCGTGAACAGGAGTGATTTGTATTGCATTGTATCGACAAGGGGTTTCAGAATATCGCAGTTATATCGTTTCGGTGACAGTGTATCGAGATGTGTATCGAATCTACCTTAGTGTTGAAGATATACATCCTTACTCCACATGCATACTAGATGCCGTACCAATCCATCTACTTAAAGAATTACTGCATAGCAATGTAGAACCTTTGCTTACCATAATTAACTATTCTCTGAGCCTGGGATACATTCCCAGTTCATTTTCAAAATTTTAGAGAAAGTAGTTTCTTCACAACTCTCTTTCTTCTTGAAATGAAATGAAATGTGCCATATTTTGTCAATTGTGATTTTTACACCCCAATCAAAATTTGTCCTCCGGTTTTAACCCATCTGTGCAGTCAGAACACACACACACTAGTGATTACTAGGGGGCTGTGGATCACACGTGCCCAGAGCGGTGGGCAGCCCTAGCCCAGCGCCTGGGGAGCAGTTGGGGTTAGGTGCCTTGCTCAAGGGCACCTCAGTCATAGCCTGTCTGGGAATCGAACCCACGACCCTCCAGTCACAAGACCAGTTCCCTAACCACCAGGCCATGACTTCTCAACAGACAGAACATGTCTGTCTGACTGTTCTTACAGACAGAACATGTCAGAGTTATTTCAGTCTGGATTTAGACCCCATCACAGCACTGAAACGGCACTCACTAACGATCTCGTAATATCCTCTGATAAAGGACACATTTCTTTTCTCTTACTGCTAGACCTCAGTGCTGTTTTGACACCATTGATCATAATATTCTACTTAATAGGCTGGACACACTCATTGGCATAAGAGGTCAAGCACTCTCCTGGTTCAGGTCCTACCTGACAGATCGTTACCAATTTGTACTAGTAAATAACTCTGAGAATTCTAAGGTAAAATATGTTGTCCCACAAGGATCTGTACTGGACCCCATATTATTCTCATTATATATGCTACCACTGGGCACCATCATTCAAAGGTATGGTATTAGCTTCCATTGCTACGCAGACGATACTCTGTTGTATACACTCCTGATCAAAATCTTAAGACCAGCTAAAAAATTGAAGAATTTGCATTTTGCACCACTGGATCTTAAGAAGGTTGTAAGTAGAGCTTCATTCAATGCTAAAAGAAGAAATGGGACCTTTCACGTTGAGGTCCCCAACCCCTCCCTTTTGGGCGTGTGTTTATGTCGTCTGCGTCTACTCGTCTGCATCTGTGGATCTCCATGGGTGCTGGTGCGTCTTGTGCTGATTCGTCTCACCTGTGGCTCGTCTCGTCATCACGTGGGGTTGATGTGGTTTGTCTACTTAATGTGCGTTCGCGCAGTGTCCTGTGCTCGTCGTTGTTTGAGTCTGCACACTGTGTGTATGTGCAAGTGTTTTTCGTGCGCTATTTTGCACTTAATGTCTATAATAAACGTTCCGTCAGTACCAGCTGGAGTGATCTCGTGCCTCATTCTTCCAGCTGCACCGAACATCACAGAACGACGAGCCGAAGATGCCAGGCTATGCCACCCGGCCAAAGAAGGGCAAGCAACCCAGCAAGCGGCACCATGCCTCTTCCCCTGCCCAGCGCCGCAAAGCCAAGGTGTCTCTCGAGCAGTTGAAGCAGGACCCGCTGTGTGCCTACATGAGCCCCGGTGAAGGGTTTGCAGCGAGGCAGGAGGAGGACCACCCACCGCAGCACCAGCAGCTCCCGGTTTCTCTCCCCTGGCTGCTCTCCTGGCGCGTAGCTTGGTGCCTGTTTCGTATTTATCTGTTCCAGTGTTTGTGTGTCTTCCCGTATGTGTGCCAAACCCCCTTTTCCCTTTGTGCCTCTGTGTGTTAATGTACCTGTTTGTGTGTTTGTAAACGTCCCGTTAAATGTGTCTAATATGTTTTCCCCAGTCTTCCCGGGGAGGGTGTTCTAGGCTGTTCGGGGCAGACTCTCCACCGAGGGCGGTCACCTCCCAGACGCAGGACTGTGCGCGTCGGATCCGCCCATCGATGTGGGTTTGGGGCACTCGGTTCTGTTGGCACCCCAGGACGGGTAGTGCTCTTGGTGGGGGAGTCTGTCACATTGAGGTCCCCGACCCCTCCCTTTTGGGCGTGTGTTTACATCATCTGCGTCTACTCGTCTGCGTCTGTGGATCTCCGTGGGTGCGGGTGCGTCTTGTGCTGATTCATCTCACCTGTGGCTCGTCTCGTCATTACGTGGGGTTTATGTGGTTTGTCTACCTAATGCTCGTCGTCCTGTGCTCGTCGTTGTTTGAGTCTGCACGTTGTGTGTAGGTGCAAGTGTTTTTCGTGCGCTATTTTGCGCTTAATGTCTATAATAAACGTTCAGTACCAGCTGGAGTGATCTCGTGCCTCGTTCTTCCAGCTGCACCAAATATCACAGGACCAAGAGACAAAAGATTTTGAGGAGCCAATTTATTGGCTGAAATAGGCTGTTTGGCAGCTGATCAAAAGTTTATGACCATACCTCAAAAAAACCCAAAGGGCCCCTCAAAACTCAAAAATCAAAGTGTCAAAAAAGACTCAGTGATGAGTAGCTCCTCCATTCTTGTTGATCACTTCAAACAACTGTTTAGGCATGCTTGATTCCAGTGTTTCCAGGAGGCTACTGGGAACGTTGTTCCAGGTGTTGAAGATGGCTTCACAAAGGGCAACACGCAGGATGATCCAAAAGAGTGACGTTATTCTCCTGGAAAAAATTCTGTCAGGCGGGCATTGTGAATGGCAGCATTGTCCTGCTGAAAATCCCAGTCATTACCACACAGACGAGGGCCCTCAGTCATGAGGAATGCCTGCGTCAACATCTCCACATAACCAGCTGCTGTTTGATGCCCCTGTACAACCTGAAGCTTCATTGTTCCATTGAAGGAAAAAGCTCCCCAAATCATGATGGTGCCCCCTCCACTGTGCCGTGTAGAAAACATCTCAGGTGGGATCTCCTCGTCATGCCAGTATTGTTGGAAGCCATCAGGACCATCAAGGTTAAATTTTTTTCTCATCAGAGAATAAAACTTTCTTCCACCTTTCAGTGTCCCATGTTTGGTGCTCCCTTGCAAAGTCCAAACGGGCAGTTTTGTGGCGTTGAATGAGACGTGGCCTTTAAAGACATTTTTTGTTTCTGAAGCCCATCTCTCGCAGATGCCTTCTGATGGTTATTGGGCTGCAGTCAGCCCCAGTAATGGCCTTGATCTGTGTCGAGGATCGTCCCGTGTCTTTACGCACAGCTAGTTGGATCCTGCGGCTCAGCGCTGGTGAAATTTTTTTGGGTCTACCACTTGACTTTTTTGTTCCATATCACTCAGGATCTTTTTAAAAATGCAAAATTACAGTTTTACTGTGTCCAACCTTAGCAGCGATGGCACATTGTGAGAGGCCTTGCTTATGCAGCTCAACAATCCTACCACACTCAAAGTCAGTGAGTTTTTTAGCTTTTGCCATCAGGAGGTCTTGACAGAAGGAATACTTGACAAAAAATGACATGGATTCAAAATTTTTGGCAGATTTTGGCTTTTAAAGGCTGTGGTCTTAAACTTTTGATCAGCTGAAAAACACGTTTGAGTGTAAATGCAGTCTACAAGAAATTGGCTGCTGTCACGTCCAGCCCCTCCCTCCTCCCTGGTCCCGCCTAGCTCCCCGCTCCCATTCGTTCCTCCCTCTGTCACGCCCTCGTCGTTAGTCCCATACACCTGAGTCTCGTTTCACCGTCTTGTTTCTGTGTATAAAAACCCCCTAGTGTTTTACTCCTGTGTCGGTCATTCCCTGTATGTAAGTCCATCGTTGCTCCTCTGTCTTGCTTCGTATCTGTTCATGTCATTGCTCTCGTACTCCCTCTCGGTTTCGTTCCTAGTCTTCGTTTGTTGTTCACGTTTCCCCATGTTCAGCGCTTGTGTTTTCTTTGTGTATGTCTCCAGTCTTTAGTAGTCTTTTGCAGTTCCTATATCATTGTCTGTTTAGTTATAGTTAATACGGTTGTGTTACCCCTTCCTAGCCACCCCTGTATCATTGCTTCTCTTGTATTATTCTCCCCGTATGCGTATCTGGCTTCTTAGTTTGTTATGGTTTAATACTTTAACATTTCCCTGTTATTTAGCTTTCCTGTTTTGTTGGTATCTTCTCCCTATTGGTTAGCATAGCTCCCTCTGCCTTCTGTGTCGTAGTCGTGTTTGTTACTTTCTTTCATTAAAAATCCCCTAAAATCTGCACTTGCGTCATGCCTGCCCATCGAAAAATGTAACAGCTGCTCAAAATCTTTTGTCTCCTGGTCCCATTTCTTCTTTTAGCATTGAATGAAGCTCTACTTACAACCTTCTTAAGATCCAGTGGTGCAAAATGCAAATTCTTCCAATTTTTCAGCTGGTCTTAAGATTTTGATCAGGAGTGTATATCTTCTAATCCGGACAATATCACTACAACTCTCAAAATTGAGAACTGCATCCAGGACATAAAAAATTGGATGGCGTCTAATTTTCTTCAACGAAATAAGACTGAGATGCTGGGCCTAAAGCTGCTAGAAGCAATTGGGCTGATATTCCCCTTACCCCAGATGGTTTTTCAGTAACACCATAGTGACTAGTGAATGAAGTTAGTAGTGCATGCTGTCAGTAGTGAATGTAGTGAGTGGTTAATGTAGTGAGACGTTAATGTAGTGAGTGTATTGAATGTAATGAATGACATTAGTAGTGAATGTAGTGAGTGGTTAATGTACTGAGTGTAGTGAATGTAGTTAGTGGTTGAAGTAGTGAGTAGCGAATGTAGTGAGTAGTTAATGTAGTTAGTGGTTAATGTAATGAGTAGTGAATGTAGTGAGTGGTTAATGTAGTGAATTTTGTGAGTAGTTAATGTAGTGACTAGTGAGTGGGTAATGTAGTGAGTGGTGAATGTAGTGAGTGGTTAATGTAGTGCATAGTGAATGTAGTGAGTAGTGAATGTAGTGAATGTAATGAGTAGTAAATGTAGTTGTAACGATCTAGATTTGATTGTAACCGGAGACGGACACACATGCAAAGAGTCAGGGGTTTTATTTGTACACTCAATATTAATGGGGTTAGAATCCAGAGATATGTATCCAACAGACAAACTTGGAGACTCACGACTGACAGACAATCTGGAAGCACGACGACGAGATCGACGGGGCATCTTATTTGCACAGCGGTTACAAGAATCACAAACGTACAATAATAAAGAAACCCATTCTGAACAAGGCAGACTAAAGATTAACGAACAATACACGCAATAACTTAAAGAAAGGGTATAAGGAAAACACACTAATGGGTTAAGAATCAAATAACCAAACACAGGGAACCAACCAGGGCGGTACACTCAACCCGACACATTCACGACGAGTAAAACCAAAACGCAAAAAGACAATCAATACAATAAATGCAGTCTCGCAACATACAACTAATGCACAGAGAATCAACCAAACGAACTAACCCGCTGTATGTCTCAACACACATCTAATGACTCAAACTGAACTACTCACAACTAAAGGACAAAACATCACAGACAAAAACACAAGAAACAACCAATACAACGATCGGCTAAGGACGAGGGGCTGGAATTTCTAAGAAACCTTGTATCACGCCAAACACAACCAACGACCAGCAAAGACGGTATCCAAACTAAGGATTTAAATAGAAGATCTAAATGAGGAAAACGAGACACAGGTGATGAACTTACAACAGGAGGGCGGATCTAGACGGAGAAAGGAAAACCCACTAAAACAGAAGAACGAAAATCATTGACGGGGACAGGACGATGTAGTGAATGTAGTGAGTAGTTAATGTAGTGAGTGTAGTAAATGTAGTGAGTGTAGTGACTAGTGAATGTAGTGGGTGGTTAATGTAGTGAATTTAGTGAGTAGTTAATGTAGTGAGTGGTTAATGTAGTGAATGTAGTGAGTTAATGTAGTGAGTGTAGTGAGTAGTGAATGTAGTGAGTAGTGAATGTAGTGAGTGGGTAATGTAGTGAATGTAGTGAGTGTAGTAAATGTAGTGAGTGTAATGAATGTAGTGAGTGTAGTGACTAGTGAATGTAGTGTGTGGTTAATGTAGTGAATTTAGTGAGTAGTTAATGTAGTGAGTGGTTGATGTAGTGAGTGTAGTAAATGTAGTGAGTGTAGTGAGTGTAGTGACTAGTGAATGTAGTGAGTGTAGTAAATGTAGTGAGTGTAGTGACTAGTTAATGTAGTGAAGTTAGTGAGTAGTTAATGTAGTGAGTGGTTAATGTAGTGAATGTAGTGAGTGTAGTGAATGTAGTGAGTAGTGACTAGTGAATGTAGTGGGTGGTTAATGTAGTGAATTTAGTGAGTAGTTAATGTAGTGACTAGTGAATGTAGTGAGTGGTTAATGTAGTGACTAGTGAATGTAGTGAGTGGTTAATGTAGTGAATGTAGTGAGTAGTTAATGTAGTGAGTGGTTAATGTAGTGAATTTAGTGAGTAGTTAATGTAGTGACTAGTGAATGTAGTGAGTGGTTAATGTAGTGAAGGTAGTGAGTAGTTAATATAGTGCGTGGTTAATGTCGTGAATATAGTGAGTGTAGTAAATGTAGTGAGTGGTTAATGTAGTGAATGTAGTGAGTAGTGAATGTAGTGAGTGTAGTGAGTAGTGAATGTAGTGAGTGGTTAATGTAGTGAAGGTAGTGAGTAGTTAATATAGTGAGTGGTTAATGTAGTGAATATAGTGAGTGTAGTAAATGTAGTGAGTGGTTAATGTAGTGAATGTAATGAGTGGTTAATGTAGTGAGTGTAATGAGTGTAGTGACTAGTGAATGTAGTGAGTGGTTAATGTAGTGAATGTAGTGAGTGTGGTGAGTGGTTAATGTGGTGAGTGTAGTGAGTGGTTAATGTAGTGAATGTAGTGAGTGTAGTGAGTGTAGTGACTAGTGAATGTAGTGGGTGGTTAATGTAGTGAATTTAGTGAGTAGTTAATGTAGTGAGTGGTTAATGTAGTGAATGTAGTGAGTTAATGTAGTGAGTGTAGTGAGTAGTGAATGTAGTGAGTAGTTAATGTAGTGAGTGGGTAATGTAGTGAATGTAGTGACTAGTGAATGTAGTGGGTGGTTAATGTAGTGAATTTAGTGAGTAGTTAATGTAGTGAGTGGTTAATGTAGTGAATGTAGTGAGTTAATGTAGTGAGTGTAGTGAGTAGTGAATGTAGTGAGTAGTTAATGTAGTGAGTGGGTAATGTAGTGAATGTAGTGAGTGTAGTAAATGTAGTGAGTGTAATGAATGTAGTGAGTGTAGTGACTAGTGAATGTAGTGGGTGGTTAATGTAGTTAATGTAGTGAGTAGTTAATGTAGTGAGTGGTTAATGTAGTGAGTGTAGTGAGTAGTTAATGTAGTGAGTGGTTAATGTAGTGAATTTAGTGAGTAGTTAATGTAGTGACTAGTGAATGTAGTGAGTGGTTAATGTAGTGAATGTAGTGAGTAGTTAATATAGTGAGTGGTTAATGTAGTGAATGTAGTAAATGTAGTGAGTGTAGTGACTAGTGAATGTAGTGAGTGGTTAATGTAGTGAATGTAGTGAGTAGTGAATGTAGTGAGTGGTTAATGTAGTGAATGTAGTGAGTGGTTAATGTAGTGAATGTAGTGAGTGTAGTTAATGTAGTGAGTTTAGTGAATGTAGTGAGTGTAGTGAGTGGTTAATGTAGTGAATGTAGTGAGTGTAGTGAATGTAGTGAATGTAGTGAGTGGAGTGAATGTAGTGAGTGTAGTGACTAGTGAATGTAGTGAGTGGTTAATGTAGTGAATGTAGTGAGTGTAGTGAATGTAGTGAGTGTAATGAGTGTAGTGACTAGTGAATGTAGTGAGTGGTTAATGTAGTGAATGTAGTGAGTATAGTGAATGTAGTGAGTGTAATGAGTGTAGTGACTAGTGAATGTAGTGAGTGGTTAATGTAGTGAATGTAGTGAGTGTAGTGAGTGTAATGAGTGTAGTGACTAGTGAATGTAGTGAGTGGTTAATGTAGTGAGTGTAGTGAATGTAGTGAGTGGTTAATGTGGTGAGTGTAGTGAGTGGTTAATGTAGTGAATTTAGTGAGTGTAGTGAGTGTAGTGAGTGTAATGAGTGTAGTGACTAGGGAATGTAGTGAGTGGTTAATGTAGTGAGTGTAGTGAATGTAGTGAGTGTAGTGAGTGGTTAATGTAGTGAGTGTAGTGAATGTAGTGAGTGTAGTGAGTGGTTAATGTAGTGAATGTAGTGAGTGTAATGAGTGGTTAATGTAGTGAATGTAGTGAGTGTAGTGAATGTAGTGAGTGTAGTGAGTGGTTAATGTAGTGAGTGTAGTGAGTGTAGTGAGTGGTTAATGTAGTGAGTGTAGTGAATGTAGTGAGTGTAGTGAGTGGTTAATGTAGTGAATGTAGTGAATGTAGTGAATGTAGTGAGTGGTGAATGTAGTGAATGTAGTGAGTGGTTAATGTAGTGAGTGTAGTGAATGTAGTGAGTGGTTAATGTAGTGAATGTAGTGAGTGTAGTGAATGTAGTGAGTGTAGTGAGTGGTTAATGTAGTGAATGTAGTGAGTGTAGTGAATGTAGTGAGTGTAGTGAGTAGGTAATGTAGTGAGTGTAGTGAGTGGTGAATGTAGTGAGTGTAGTGAGTGGTTAATGTAGTGAATGTAGTGAGTGTAGTGAATGTAGTGAGTGTAGTGAGTGGTTAATGTAGTGAATGTAGTGAGTGTAGTGAGTGGTTAATATAGTGAATGTAGTGAATGTAGTGAGTGTAGTGAGTGGTGAATGTAGTGAGTGTAGTGAATGTAGTGAGTGGTTAATGTAGTGAATGTAGTGAGTGGTTAATGTAGTGAATGTAGTGAGTGGTTAATGTAGTGAGTGTAGTGAGTGTAGTGAGTGTAGTGAATGTAGTGAGTGTAGTGAATGTAGTGAATGTAATGAGTGGTTAATGTAGTGAATGTAGTGAGTGTAGTGAATGTAGTGAGTGTAGTGAATGTAGTGAATGTAGTGAGTGTAGTTAGTGGTTAATGTAGTGAGTGTAGTGAATGTAGTGAGTGTAGTGAGTGTAGTGAATGTAGTGAGTGTAGTGAGTGGTTAATGTAGTGAGTGTAGTGAGTGTAGTGAATGTAGTGAATGTAGTGAGTGTAGTGAGTGTAGTGAATGTAGTGAGTGTAGTGAATGTAGTGAATGTAGTGAGTGTAGTGAGTGTAGTGAGTGTAGTGAATGTAGCCCCAGTAAAGATCCAACACAGTGAAAACAACTGACATCACATGGCATTCAGGACACAGCATACATGGGCAAATGGTGACATCACAGAGCATTTAACATCATGTCTCCACAATGTATTAGTTTTCCTGCCAGCATACATGTATAATGCATAATAATAATAATGAACAACACCATGTACATAATACACAATAATTTACACACACACACACACACACACACACACACACTCGCGCACACACACACAGTCACACACACCCACATCCACACACTAAACTTGATCATTCAGGTATTTGTCTGTACATTCCATAAGAGAAACTATTACTCCAAAAACAAAAAAGGGTGGTGGTGATGGGGTGATGGAGGTGGTGGTGATGGGGTGGGGGTAATGGGGTGGTGGTTTTGGGGTGATGGAGGTGGTGGTGATGGGGTGGGGGTAATGGGGTGGTGGTTTTGGGGTGATGGAGGTGGTGGTGATGGGGTGGGGTAATGGGGGTGGTGGTTTTGGGGTGGGGGTGATGGAGGTGGTGGTGATGGGGTGGGGTAATGGGGTGGTGGTTTTGGGGTGGGGGTGATGGAGGTGATGGTGATGGGGTGGTGGTGATGGAGGTGATGGTGATGGGGTGATGGAGGTGATGGGGTGATGTAGGTGATGGTGATGTAGGTGATGGAGGTGATGGTGATGGAGGTGGAGGTGATGGGGTGGTGGTGATGGAGGTGATGGTGATGGAGGTGGAGCTGATGGTGATGGAGGTGGTGGGGAGGTGGTGATGGAGGTGGTGGTGATGGAGGTGGTGGTGATGGGGTGGTGGTGATGGAGGTGATGGTGATGGAGGTGATGGTGGTGATGGAGGTGATGGTGATGATGGGGTGATGGGGTGGTGATGGAGGTGGAGGTGATGGGGTGGTGGTGATGGAGGTGGAGGTGATGGGGTGGTGGTGATGGAGGTGATGGTGATGGAGGTGATGGTGATGATGGGGTGATGATGGGGTGATGGGTGGTGGTGATGGAGGTGGAGGTGATGGAGGTGTTGGTGATGGGGTGATGGTGATGGAGGTGATGGTGATGATGGGGTGGTGGTGATGGGGTGGTGGTGATGGAGGTGGAGGTGATGGAGGTGGAGGTGATGGAGGTGGTGGTGATGGGGTGGTGGTGATGGAGGTGATGGTGATGATGGGGTGATGGTGATGGAGGTGGAGGTGATGGGGTGGTGGTGATGGAGGTGGAGGTGATGAGGTGGTGGTGATGGAGGTGATAGTGTTGGAGGTGATGGTGATGATGGGGTGATGGGGTGGTGGTGATGGAGGTGGAGGTGATGGGGTGGTGGTGATGGAGGTGATGGTGTTGGAGGTGATGGTGATGATGGGGTGATGGGGTGGTGGTGATGGAGGTGGAGGTGATGGGG
>NW_027506872.1:650000-652500 GCF_052324685.1 Brachyhypopomus gauderio
CCCTCTCAGGACAGTTAGCATCCTCGTGTTCCTGGCTGCTCTTTTTTAACACATTTTGTGCGTGTGGGGAGGTGAATAATTTATGCAACTCTTATTTCCTCAGCTGCAGACGGAGACGGAAAGCAACCACAACAGAAAGAAATAAACAGAAACAGGGGCAACAGGTGTTATGCTAACACACATGTGCACGCACACGCACACACACACACACACACACACACACACACACGAAGATTAAGAAATAGAAAGAGAGGGATTGTGGGTCTCGAGAGAGAGTAAGAGAGAGAGAGATCGAGAAAGTGAAAGAGAGAGGAAGAGAGAGGAAGAGAGAGGGAGACACAGAGAGAATAAGAGAGAGAGAGAGTAAGAGATAGAGAATAAGAGAGAGGGTGAGACTAAGAAAGATGATAGAGAGTAAGAGAGAGAATAATAGAGAAAGAGAGGGAGAGTGGTAAGAGAGAGAATAATTGAATAAAGGAAGCCAATGGTGTGACCGTTTCCTCTCATATAACTTGTTAGACATCATCATAACCATCATAACCATCATCATCATCATTCTCATGTACACTGAGCACTTAATTTTTTTGAGGAGGCAATTAATTTAAAATGTAATTATTATTTGATTATTATTATTTGAATTATATACTGTTTACAGTGTTTTGAAAAAACAAATACCCACGTATATCCACAAATATTCACGTTTATCCACAAATACCCACGTATATCCACAAATACCCACAAATACCCACGTATATCCGCTTACACCCATGTATATCCACAAATACGTATATCCACAAATACCCACATATATCCACAAATACCCACGTATTAATTTATTTAACATGTCTTACACCACCAATCACACACAGCGAGAAGCGGCAGCCAATCACACACAGCGTACTCTCTACCGGGATCCACAGCCCCCTGGGGGACTGAATGGGGTGCAGGAAGGGGAGAGAGGACAGACCCTAGTGGCAGAGCACCATCCACCACTGGGCATACAAGCACACACACATTCATGCACACAACTGCTTTTATGGACCTGTCTGATTGGCTAGATCATACCTTGCAATTCTGAAATGACTCTGTTGAGTTGTGTGAGTGGGAATAGCTACAATTACAATACTGAAATATCAAGACATAAGTTAATGATTCAGACTTCAGACCCAGATGTCAATCTAAACCAGTACACAAGTACATCAATCTATTGAGTATACCAGTACATCCAATTGCAAGTATGGTGGTGGGTGTAGTAGTGGGTATGGTGGCGCACACTTTTTGGTGTGTAAACTGTTACGGGATGGAGGACGGTTATGGTGTGTAAACTCTTACGGGATGGAGGACTGTTATGGTGTGTAAACTCTTACGGGACGGAGGACTGTTATGGTGTGTAAACTCTTACGGGATGGAGGACTGTTATGGTGTGTAAACTCTTACGGGATGGAGGACTGTTATGGTGTGTAAACTGTTACGGGATGGAGGACGGTTATGGTGTGTAAACTCTTACGGGATAGAGGACTGTTATGGTGTGTAAACTCTTACTGTATGTTTCTTTTTCAGTGTTTTGAGGAACGCTGCAGTTTCCCATGAGTGGGAGGGGCTTGTTAGGCCCATTCCCAGAGCTCCTCTTTACTTTATTATCCAATCAGAGTGCTCCCTTGTGGTCACCACGCCCACCCACACCCCCTCTTTCATCGTCAGGCTCACAAGTCTGAGTGACTGATCGGGGATGTTCACCACGGATGATCGTCCACACCTGACGATAAATCCAACTGAATGAAACTGTACTCCACCATCTTAAATCTTAATGATTCTGTTCAGTGACACTCTGCCCTGTATACTTTCACTGTGTGTGTGTGTGTGTGTGTGTGTGTGTGTGTGTGTGTGTGTGTGTGTGTGTGTGTGTGTGTGTGTGTGTGTGTGTTAGAACCTGATCTGGGCTTTAGCCACACACCATAACTTCCAGCTGCTGCATGGGAACATTTTACCATCTTGTGTAGCAGACATGTAGCTCCAAACACGTTTCAAAACCCCAAGGACCATGTTACGAGCCGGCAGAGGCCACAGGAACCACAGGAACCACAGGCTGCACCGATTACATTAGACGCCGTTGAACACAAGAAGAAGAAAGAAAGAACCTGTGACTCTAACATCTACAGCAGCTCTAGGACTCCGCCCACCGTTTTATTAGCTGGTGCAGCAAAACCAGGTCTGGCAGAGTGGTGTAGAAAGAGTGTCTGCACCAGGGTCCACACACACTACCACACACACATCTGCACCAGGGTCCACACACACTACCACACACACGTCTGCACCAGGGTCCACACACACTACCACACACACCTGCACCAGGGTCCACACACTACCACACACGCCTGCACCAGGTTCCACACACACTACCACACACGTCTGCACCAGGGTCCACACACACTACCGCACACGCGTCTGCACCGGGGTTCACACACACTATCACACACACATCTACACCAGGGTCACAGCC
>NW_027506872.1:657500-667500 GCF_052324685.1 Brachyhypopomus gauderio
GAGAGATAGAGAAGGAGAGGGGAGAGATGAGGGGGAGAATAATGGGAGAGAGGGTGGAGGGTGGAGAGGGAAGAGAAAGAGAAAAGGAGAGGGGAGAGAGGAGAAGAGTCCTGTGCTACGGCAGGAAGCTGTGTGAAGGACACAGGGACAGAGACAGGAAGCAGAGGAGGGCAGCTCAATCTGAGGTCCTGAGGGGCTGACACGCCACGACTCCTGCTCAGCTCGGCGAGACAGCGGGAGTCTCAGAGCCGGAGGGAGGGAGGCGGAGCTGCTTCCCAGACGAGCTGCTCCGAGAGAGCGTCAGCGCCAGCTCTGATCTTCTTCTATAATACCGCTAATGCCACGAAGGGCCGCCACACTGCGTGAGACACGCCAACGTCAGCCAGCCGCCACGCCGCCACGGCTTTTTAATATCATGCGGAAATCTCGGCTGATTAAGCAGTGATATTGGAGATTTAGGTGCTAATAAGGGATATGGGATTAAAGTTAGGAATATTAAAGTGTTTAATGAGGCGCTCTGAGCGTGAAGTTTGTTTGGGACGCTAAGCTAGTTAGCACTCTCTGCGTTAGCGAAGCCAAAATGCTTACTGGCACCTCCTCTCTCAGTAGATTTTAAACCAACAATTTAATTAAGGATTCAGTTTAATTGATTCCCTCTGGACATCACCAGCTTTCAGAAGGGACAAGGGACAGCGTTCATAAGGGACAGTGTTCCTGTCCAGCCCTTCACAAGGTTTTCCAAGCCTGGAGTCATCATGGGACCGTGTGAATTTCTAACGGAGGAAATTGGTGTTGTGTTTGGAGTGTTAGCTGCCATCGGACTCCACTCTGTTGCAGGCGAGTGTGTGTGCTCACACTCCAAAAGAGTGCCACTGTGCATTTGGGAGAAACAAACCAATTTGGATGTGTGAATACGCTTTGAGAGTGATACCTGACGTGTTATTAATTACGGCTCACTAAAAACAGCCTTTAACGTTGTCACTATCTCTTGTTCACCAGTAGTGTGAACACCCCCCCCCCCCTTCCCAGAAGGTTTCAGGCATTTTGGGGTTTGAAGTCCCTCAACTCTCTCCTCTGTTATGCAGGACTAGTCTTGTAAAATCTTTGCCAGATTAAGAACATCGTATTTTTTATGTTTCTCTTTCTTTCTTTCTTTCTTTCTTTCTTTCTAAGATGAGGTCTGGTGATGTGAGATAAATCACTTATACGTTAGTCGTGTTACATGTCAGTCTTGTTACAGGTTAGTCATGTTTAATTTCAGTCATGTTACAGGTCAGTCGTGTTACAGGGTAGTTGTATTACAGGTCAGTCATGTGAGAGTACAGTGGCTTTGCATCAAATGCAGGCCAACAGGAAAAGGAAGCATTTAAAACCTTAAAGACGAGCAGATCAATAGTGACACCAGTGCACACAGCCACAGCAGTTTAGTGGAAATGATGGCGTGGGCTTGGGGGAAGACAAGAAGACAAACACGTTATTTTTAGCAGATTTGTAGTAGCTTAATAGGACCCACGTGAAGTGGATTTGACAATATCCTGAGATCTGAGCCCTTTGCTAATAACAATGTGAGCCACATGTGTTTGTTTTGGTTTCGGGTTACTGAGATCCCCACAAATACCACGGCTGCTATCAAAGCATTCAAAGTTCAATGACCTAAACAGGCAAAACAATGCAGTGAGTCATCTTGTTGGTCACACGCTTACATCGAAACACATCGCCATTATCGTGTGGGGGAGGGGACTCTGTCCACTGCTTTTAAAACAATGCTGAACTAATGCTCTGCCCGACAATGGATGTGTTCCCAGCTTCCTGTGTTCCCAGCTTCCTGTTTCCTGTTTTGCCAGTCCGTGGGGAATTTCCACGTGTAAGCAGTGACTCAGTCCTGTCTGAGCCCAAAAGAGTCCTGTCCATACGGGACACGCCTCTACGGGACACAGTGCCCTGAAGCTGAGAGAGCATGTGGGAGCTAGCTAACCCTAGCTAGCACTACAGAGGCGAGTTAGCACCCGCTGCTCAGCTCTGGCCACTCTGTTAGCCACATTAGCCATTCTGAACACATTAGCAATTTTGCTAACAGTTTGGTTTTCTGAAAGCAGGTACGAACGGCATCTTCCCTTTCTGTGTCTTCCATGTCTAAAATGTATTCGTTAAGACATCAGTGGACAAAAGGTCCTCAGAGATCGGCAAAAACACACAAAGGCAACAGGAAGTCAGTGAAAATCATTGCCAACAAAAGACTATCAGCACAAACCAAACGTAAATGAGTCATGAGTGTGGAAGTGAGTTATTCTGTACAGAACTCTGCTACAGTGAGACAGTCCTTCAGTTACTCTTTATGTAACTCACTGAAGTCTGACATCAACACCAGCAGCTCAAGGACACAGTACCCAGCACCACTTTGCTAATTAGTTATGCTAAATAGTTATGCTAATGAGTTCTTCCTTGGGCCAGTAATGTCATGGGTTATCTTGTGCTCTAGTCCTCCACATACATGCTCATACATTGTAAGCTTTACCTGTGCTCCAACTCAAAGGAAAATGTGTGACAATGAACACATACACAACTTGATATTAACATTTATCGACAAACAGAAAGTAAACAAAGCAATAAATAAGAAATAAATAAGAAATAAGCATAATTCTAGTGTAATGGTTGCTAGTTTTCCTTGGCTGGGGGAGGGGCCACACACACACACACACACACACACACACACACACACACACACACACACACACACACAGCACACTCTTACTCTCTGGGTGGAGGCTCAAACAGCACACGCTTACTCTCTGGATGGAGGAACAAACAGCACACGCTTACTCTCTGGGTGGAGGATCAAACAGCACACTCTTACTCTCTGGTTGGAGGATCAAACAGCACACTCTTACTCTCTGGGTGGAGGCTCAAACAGCACACTTACTCTCTGGGTGGAGGAACAAACAGCACACTCTTACTCTCTGGGTGGAGGATTAAACAGCACATTCTTATTCTCTGGGTGGAGGCTCAAACAGCACACTTACTCTCTGGGTGGAGGATCAAACAGCACACTCTTACTCTCTGGGTGGAGGATCAAACAGCACACTCTTACTCTCTGGGTGGAGAAACAAACAGCACAATCTTACTCTCTGGGTGGAGGAACAAACAGCACACTCTTACTCTCTGGGTGGAGGATCAAACAGCACACTCTTACTCTCTGGGTGGAGGATCAAACAGCACACTCTTACTCTCTGGGTGGAGGATCAAACAGCACACTCTTACTCTCTGGGTGGAGGAACAAACAGCAAACTCTTACTCTCTGGGTGGAGGATTAAACAGCACACTCTTAATCTCTGGGTGGAGGAACAAACAGCACACTCTTACTCTCTGGGTGGAGGAACAAACAGCACACTCTTACTCTCTGGTTGGAGGATCAAACAGCACATTCTTACTCTCTGGGTGGAGAAACAAACAGCACACTCTTAATCTCTGGGTGGAGGAACAAACAGCACACTCTTACTCTCTGGTTGGAGGATCAAACAGCACATTCTTACTCTCTGGGTGGAGAAACAAACAGCACACTCTTACTCTCTGGGTGGAGGATTAAACAGCACATTCTTACTCTCTGGGTGGAGGCTCAAACAGCACAATCTTACTCTCTGGGTGGAGGATCAAACAGCACACTCTTACTCTCTGGTTGGAGGATCAAACAGCACACTCTTACTCTCTGGGTGGAGGCTCAAACAGCACACTTACTCTCTGGGTGGAGGAACAAACAGCACACTCTTACTCTCTGGGTGGAGGATTAAACAGCACATTCTTATTCTCTGGGTGGAGGCTCAAACAGCACACTCTTACTCTCTGGGTGGAGGATTAAACAGCACATTCTTACTCTCTGGGTGGAGGCTCAAACAGCACAATCTTACTCTCTGGGTGGAGGATCAAACAGCACACTCTTACTCTCTGGGTGGAGGATCAAACAGCACACTCTTACTCTCTGGGTGGAGGAACAAACTGCACACTCTTACTCTCTGGGTGGAGGAACAAACAGCACACTCTTACTCTCTGGGTGGAGGATCAAACAGCACACTCTTACTCTCTGGGTGGAGGATCAAACAGCACACTCTTACTCTCTGGGTGGAGGAACAAACAGCACACTCTTAATCTCTGGGTGGAGGAACAAACAGCACACTCTTACTCTCTGGGTGGAGGAACAAACAGCACACTCTTACTCTCTGGTTGGAGGATCAAACAGCACATTCTTACTCTCTGGGTGGAGAAACAAACAGCACACTCTTAATCTCTGGGTGGAGGAACAAACAGCACATTCTTACTCTCTGGTTGGAGGATCAAACAGCACATTCTTACTCTCTGGGTGGAGAAACAAACAGCACACTCTTACTCTCTGGGCGGAGGATTAAACAGCACATTCTTACTCTCTGGGTGGAGGCTCAAACAGCACAATCTTACTCTCTGGGTGGAGGAACAAACAGCACACTCTTAATCTCTGGGTGGAGGAACAAACAGCACACTCTTACTCTCTGGGTGGAGGAACAAACAGCACACTCTTACTCTCTGGTTGGAGGATCAAACAGCACATTCTTACTCTCTGGGTGGAGAAACAAACAGCACACTCTTAATCTCTGGGTGGAGGAACAAACAGCACACTCTTACTCTCTGGTTGGAGGATCAAACAGCACATTCTTACTCTCTGGGTGGAGAAACAAACAGCACACTCTTACTCTCTGGGCGGAGGATTAAACAGCACATTCTTACTCTCTGGGTGGAGGCTCAAACAGCACATTCTTACTCTCTGGGTGGAGGCTCAAACAGCACACTCTTACTCTCTGGGTGGAGGAACAAACAGCACACTCTTACTCTCTGGGTGGAGAAACAAACAGCACACTCTTACTCTCTGGGTGCAGGATTAAACAGCACATTCTTACTCTCTGGGTGGAGGAACAAACAGCACACTCTTACTCTCTGGGTGGAGGATCAAACAGCACACTCTTACTCTCTGGGTGGAGGAACAAACAGCACACTCTTACTCTCTGGGTGGAGAAACAAACAGCACAATCTTACTCTCTGGGTGGAGGATTAAACAGCACACTCTTACTCTCTGGGTGGAGAATCAAACAGCACACTCTTACTCTCTGGGTGGAGGATCAAACAGCACATTCTTACTCTCTGGGTGGAGGAACAAACAGCACACTCTTACTCTCTGGGTGGAGGATTAAACAGCACATTCTTACTCTCTGGGTGGAGAATCAAACAGCACACTCTTACTCTCTGGGTGGAGGATTAAACAGCACACTCTTACTCTCTGGGTGGAGAATCAAACAGCACACTCTTACTCTCTGGGTGGAGGATTAAACAGCACATTCTTACTCTCTGGGTGGAGGATTAAACAGCACATTCTTACTCTCTGGGTGGAGAATCAAACAGCACACTCTTACTCTCTGGGTGGAGGATCAAACAGCACATTCTTACTCTCTGGGTGGAGGAACAAACAGCACACTCTTACTCTCTGGGTGGAGGATTAAACAGCACATTCTTACTCTCTGGGAGGAGAAACAAACAGCACACTCTTACTCTCTGGGTGGAGAAGGTTCCGGTTCACAGGGAAGATGGGCTACATTTAGCATCATCACCTGCATGATAGCCAGAGTAACACACACACACACACCATATCTGTTCTACACACACTCATACAATCATTATTTCATGCTGTTAAAACAAAACTCACATACATACCCACACAATACCCAAAGGACCTGAACACACACACACACACACACACACACACACACACACACACACACACACACACACACACACACACACACACACACACACTCAACACCCAGACAAACACACTCAACACTCAGAGCACTTGTATACACACAGAGAATAACTGACCACGCGTGATCTAAGTTCCACTGATGGCCACACGTGCCCGCGTGATGTCACCACGCAGGTGTGCTCTGGAAGCTGAGACTTGTGTCGTTGTCTAGCCACGCCCAGCTGTCCGTCAGCCGTCACATGGCCGGTGTGACGCCAGTGGCCGGCGCCCTCTCAACCTCTGAGTTTATGCTGGTCACACACACACACACACACACACACACACACACACACACACACACACACACACACACACACACACACACCTGCCGGCTGCTGTTCTAGATCGTTTCAGAGCTCACAGGGTTTTTTTCTGGGAAGTATTCCTCAGTGGTCTTTTTTGTCTCAGAATGGCACCCTGACCTGTACCAGGTGACACTGACCTAAAGCAGCACGAGTCTGATGAATTCACACACAGGACACTGTTCGTCTGATGTATTCACACACAGGACACTGCTCTTCTGATGTATTCACACACAGGACACTATTCTTCTGATGTATTCACACACAGGACACTGTTCTTCTGATGTATTCACACACAGGACACTGCTCTTCTGATGTATTCACACACAGGACACTGTTCTTCTGATGTATTCACACACAGGACACTGTTCTTCTGATGTATTCACACACAGGACACTGTTCTTCTGATGAATTCACACACAGGACACTGTTCTTCTGATGTATTCACACACAGGACACTGTTCTTCTGATGTATTCACACACAGGACACTGTTCTTCTGATGTATTCACACACAGGACACTGTTCTTCTGATGTATTCACACACAGGACACTGTTCTTCTGATGAATTCACACACAGGACACTGTTCTTCTGATGTATTCACACACAGGACACTGTTCTTCTGATGTATTCACACACAGGACACTGTTCTTCTGATGAATTCACACACAGGACACTGTTCTTCTGATGTATTCACACACAGGACACTGTTCTTCTGATGTATTCACACACAGGACACTGTTCTTCTGATGTATTCACACACAGGACACTGTTCTTCTGATGAATTCACACACAGGACACTGTTCTTCTGATGTATTCACACACAGGACACTGTTCTTCTGATGTATTCACACACAGGACACTGTTCTTCTGATGTATTCACACACAGGACACTGTTCTTCTGATGTATTCACACACAGGACACTGTTCTTCTGATGTATTCACACACAGGACACTGTTCTTCTGATGTATTCACACACAGGACACTGTTCTTCTGATGTATTCACACACAGGACACTGTTCTTCTGATGTATTCACACACAGGACACTGTTCTTCTGATGTATTCACACACAGGACACTGTTCTTCTGATGTATTCACACACAGGACACTGTTCTTCTGATGTATTCACACACAGGACACTGTTCTTCTGATGTATTCACACACAGGACACTGTTCTTCTGATGTATTCACACACAGGACACTGTTCTTCTGATGTATTCACACACAGGACACTGCTCTTCTGATGTATTCACACACAGGACACTGTTCTTCTGATGTATTCACACACAGGACACTGTTCTTCTGATGTATTCACACACAGGACACTGTTCTTCTGATGAATTCACACACAGGACACTGTTCTTCTGATGTATTCACACACAGGACACTGTTCTTCTGATGTATTCACACACAGGACACTGTTCTTCTGATGTATTCACACACAGGACACTGTTCTTCTGATGTATTCACACACAGGACACTGTTCTTCTGATGTATTCACACACAGGACACTGTTCTTCTGATGTATTCACACACAGGACACTGTTCTTCTGATGTATTCACACACAGGACACTGTTCTTCTGATGTATTCACACACAGGACACTGTTCTTCTGATGAATTCACACACAGGACACTGTTCTTCTGATGTATTCACACACAGGACACTGTTCTTCTGATGTATTCACACACAGGACACTGTTCTTCTGATGAATTCACACACAGGACACTGTTCTTCTGATGTATTCACACACAGGACACTGTTCTTCTGATGTATTCACACACAGGACACTGTTCTTCTGATGTATTCACACACAGGACACTGTTCTTCTGATGAATTCACACACAGGACACTGTTCTTCTGATGTATTCACACACAGGACACTGTTCTTCTGATGTATTCACACACAGGACACTGTTCTTCTGATGTATTCACACACAGGACACTGTTCTTCTGATGTATTCACACACAGGACACTGTTCTTCTGATGTATTCACACACAGGACACTGTTCTTCTGATGTATTCACACACAGGACACTGTTCTTCTGATGTATTCACACACAGGACACTGTTCTTCTGATGTATTCACACACAGGACACTGTTCTTCTGATGTATTCACACACAGGACACTGTTCTTCTGATGTATTCACACACAGGACACTGTTCTTCTGATGTATTCACACACAGGACACTGTTCTTCTGATGTATTCACACACAGGACACTGTTCTTCTGATGTATTCACACACAGGACACTGCTCTTCTGATGTATTCACACACAGGACACTGTTCTTCTGATGTATTCACACACAGGACACTGTTCTTCTGATGTATTCACACACAGGACACTGTTCTTCTGATGAATTCACACACAGGACACTGTTCTTCTGATGTATTCACACACAGGACACTGTTCTTCTGATGTATTCACACACAGGACACTGTTCTTCTGATGTATTCACACACAGGACACTGTTCTTCTGATGTATTCACACACAGGACACTGTTCTTCTGATGTATTCACACACAGGACACTGTTCTTCTGATGTATTCACACACAGGACACTGTTCTTCTGATGTATTCACACACAGGACACTGTTCTTCTGATGTATTCACACACAGGACACTGTTCTTCTGATGTATTCACACACAGGACACTGTTCTTCTGATGTATTCACACACAGGACACTGTTCTTCTGATGTATTCACACACAGGACACTGTTCTTCTGATGTATTCACACACAGGACACTGTTCTTCTGATGTATTCACACACAGGACACTGTTCTTCTGATGTATTCACACACAGGACACTGTTCTTCTGATGTATTCACACACAGGACACTGCTCTTCTGATGTATTCACACACAGGACACTGTTCTTCTGCCTCAGAAGGGAAATGGCAGAAATGGCATCTAGAGTCAACAGAACTCTTCTGAGGTGTCTAGACGAAACATCAGATGTTTCCTTTTACCACTTTAGAGTCGACTCTTAGCTCTCTAAAATAACTCAAACTATCCAATCAGATCGCATAGTGTTCAAGTCCCATCTGATGAGAGACACCATTTCCTCTCACGCAGTACAGACACATGACCAGATAGAAACACACCTCACTTGCTGTCACAAACACACCAACCATCTGAAGTGAACAAAAGCCAAAGGAACATGAGAAATTAGGTGGAGACCGAGGTGTCTGAAGAGGTGAGCAGGTGTCCTGGACAGGTGTAAGGTGGGGTTAGGGGTAATGGTGGGGTTAGGGGTAATGGTGGGATTAGGGGTAATGGTGGGGTTAGGGTTAAAGGTGGGATTATGGGTAAAGGTGGGATTAGCTTCTGATTGGCTGCAGTGTCTGCTCCTCACTCACAAGTCTGTCCCGGCCAATCACAGCTTTCGTACGGCATCCTGATGTGAATAGCACACCGCCGTTCCCGAGGCACGGCCGAAAACCTTGTTGATTTCCCTACCATAACCGTTGCCACAGAGATGCCATGGCAGCAGCAGGGGGCGGGGCTCAGGGGCGGGGCTCAAGGACTGACACCTTCCCCTCACCCTATTCTTGGTTCAGGGGAGGAGGAGTGCGAATGCGCTAACAAGTTAGCGAACAGCGTGGGTGACAACACACTCGTACACCAAAGGAGGCCCTCCCTGAACACACACTCACACACACACACACACACACACACACACACACACACACACACACACACACACACACATACACACACACACACACACACACACACACACACACACACACACACATACACACACTTACATACATACACACACACAAACACTCATACACACACACACACACACAAACACACACACACACACACACACATACACACACTTACATACATACACACACACAAACAC
>NW_027506872.1:677500-712500 GCF_052324685.1 Brachyhypopomus gauderio
CACTTAACAAACCGAATCCTCATATAATATGAATCTAATCATATCGTGAACAGGAGTGATTTGTATCGCATGGTATCGACAAGGGGTTTTAGAGTATCACAGTTATATCGCATCGGTGGCAGTGTATCGAGATGTGTATCGAATCTAGCTTAGTGGTGAAGATATACATCCCTACAGCACACCACTCACAACACACCAATCACAGCACACCAATCACAGCACACCTATCACAACACACCTATCACAGCACACCAATCACAACAGACCAATCACAGCACACCTATCACAACACACCTATCACAACACACCAATCACAGCACACCAATCACAACACACATATATCACAACACACCTATCACAACACACCTATCACAACACACCTATACAGGTGTCACTCTCAGAGGAATCACTCTCAGAAGAATCACTCTCAGAAGGATCACTCTCAGACGGGTCACTCTCAGAGATGTCACTCTCAAAAGCGTCACCCTCAGAGGGTTCACTCTCAGAGGGTTCACTCTCAGAGGGGTCACTCTCAGAGGGGTCACTCTCAGATGGGTCACTCTCAGAGGGGTCACTCTCAGAGGGATCACTCTCAGAGGGGTCACTCTCAGAGGGGTCACTCTCAGAGGGGTCACTCTCAGATGGGTCACTCTCAGAGGTATCACTCTCAAGACGTTTCAGTATGGCTGCCTCATTGATTGACTGTTTCCCGGCTTGCGTTAGCATCAGCGTTAGCCCTAACCCGCTAATCACAGCGCTGCATGTGTCACAGAACATTCTAGAAAGCCATGTTGTGCCACGAGGATCTATCAGGAACTGTGGCACTTTCAAATGACCAAAACCAGAAACATAGAAAGAAACAGAGAGAGAGAGAGGGGGGGGGAGAGAGAGGGAGAGAGAGGGAGAGATAGAGAGAGAGAGAGAGGGAGAGGAGAGAGAGAGAGAGAGAGAGAGAGAGAGAGAGAGAGAGAGAGGGAGAGGGAGAGAGGGAGAGAGAGAGAGAGGGAGAGATAGAGAGAGAGAGGGAGAGAGAGAGGGACAGATAGAGAGAAGGGGGGATTCTTACTATAAACAATAAACAGTGTAACAGCAAAGATCTGTGTGTGTGTGTGTATTTATATTATAAATATAAACTCATCTACTATAAACATATTATAAACTCTTGTTATAAATTCTTGTATTATAAATATAACCTCTTCTGTTATAAACTATTCTATTATAATTATAAATTTTATTATTACAAATATAAACTCATTTCCTATAAACGTATTATAAAATTTTATTATAAATATAAATTGCACTATTATATATTAACTCGATTATAAATATAAAATATTATAAATTCTTGTGCTATATGTCACGGTGACAGCTCCGGACCCCTCCTTGTGGGCGTGTTGTTACGTTGTCTGTGTGTCGTTATGTCCATGTTTGTAGTTCCGTGGGTGTGGGTCGTTTGTGAGCGTGTTCGTAGTCTCACCTGCACCTTGTCTAGTGATCACGGGGAATGTGTTATTCACCTATATAATGTGCGTTCACGCAATGTCTTGTGCTTGTCTTTGTCTAAGGTTCATGCCTGTCTGAGAGGTCAGTTACTGTGCTCACGCTTACGTGCTGAACTTCACGTCTTTTCTGTTATTAAAGTATATGTTTCACTACTACGTTGTTCGTCGTGCCTGCCTCCTCCGCACGTCACACTATAAATATAAACTCATCTACTATAAACATATTATAAAATCTTCTATTATAACTATTGTAAATATAAACTCTTCTATTATTAATTCTTGTATTATATAAATTTTTCTGCGATAAACTCTTCTATTATAAATATAAATTATACTAGTATAAATATAAACTCATGTACTATAAACATATAAAATCTTCTATTGTAAATATAAACTCTTTTGTTATAAATTCTTGTATTATAAATATAAACCCTTCTATTATAAATACAAACCCTTCTGTTATAAATATAAACCATTCTATTATAAATATAATGTCTTCTGTTGTAAATATAAACCCTTCTATTATAAATATAAAGTCTTCTGTTATAAATATAAACCATTCTGTTATAAATATAAAGTCTTCTGTTATTAAAATAATCTCTTTTGTTGGGTGCAGGCCTGTTGGTTTAATGAGCAGGCAGTCTTGGGGACTCCTGTCAGCACCATGCAGGACCCCATTCAGGACCCTGCCATGCACAAACAGGAAATCCTGCTCATGGCCCCAGGCTCCCTAAAGCCTTGGCAGCCCAGAACAGCAGAACTGAAGTGGGTCAATATGACCACCATGCAGCCAGGATCTTACAAAATATCATATCAAGATCATATCAAGATCATGATCATATCATGAATATATCAAGATCATATCAAGATCGTATCATGATTATATCAAGATCATATGATATAATCTTACACACACACACACACACCTACACACACACACACACACACACACACACACACACACACACACACACACACACACACACACACACACACACACACACACACACCTACACACACACACACACACACACACACATACATGCTGGATGGGAACACAGCACTGGATACACCATTATTACAGCACCGTTGCCCTACTCCACAACACTGTATCATAACCATTACCCTACAGACACGCCAGCAGACAAAATACCCAGGACAACAGCTACGTCACCCTGCTACACACCACATCACCCTGCACCACCCCATCACCCTGCTACACACCCTATCACACTGCTACACCCCATCACCCTGCACCACCCCATCACCCTGCTACACACCCTATCACCCTGCTACACCCCATCACCCTGCACCACTCCATCACACTGCTACACACCCCATCACCCTGCTACACCCCATCACCCTGCTACACACCCTATCACCCTGCTACACCCCATCACCCCGCTACACACCTCACACACTGCACTAAAAGGTGCACTAATTAGGACCTCCCATACTCCACCCTGCATACTCACTCCACCCCATACTCCACCTCCAAACTCCACCCTCATACTCCACCCCATACTCCACCCTTCTATACTCCACCCTCATACTCCACCTCCCATACTCCAGCCCCACACTCCACTTCCCATACCCCACCCCCATACTCCACCCCCATACTCCACCTCCTATACTCCACCCCTCATACTCCACCTCCTATACTTCACCTTCCATACTCCACCCCATACTCCATCTCCCACACTCCACCCCATACTCCACCTCCCATACTCCACTCCACACTCCACCCTTATACTCCACCTCCACACTTCACCTTCCATACTCCACCCCCCATACTCCACCTCCAATACTCCACTCCCATACTCCACCCTCATACTCCACCCCCACACTCCACCCCATACTCCACCCCCACATCACACCCTTATACTTCACCTCCTATACTCCACCTCCCATACTCCACCCCCCATACTCCACCCCCACACTCCACCCCCATACTCCACCCCCCATATTCCACCTCCTATACTCCAGCCCATACTCCACCTCCTATACTCTACCCCCATACTTCACCTCCTATACTCAGTAATGATGCATGTTTACTTTTGTATATATTGAAGCACATTGTACAGATTTGTTTGTTTTCTGCAAAGCCTCAGCACAGAAATAGTACAGATGTCATTAACTGACCTGTGGCCAGTCCTCAGTGTTTCACTCTAGTGCTGACGACTTGTGTGGGGATGTGAGGGACTGATCTGAGAGCAGTAGAGCAGTACTGAGGCAGAGTCAGTCTGGCACGACATGAAGCTCACAGTGCTTAGACATCTATTAATAACACACTGCAAGAGACAAGAGCAGGACTCTATCTCTCTCTCTCTCTCTCTCTCTCTCTCTCTCTATATATATATATATATATATATATATATATATATATATATATATATATACAGAGAGGGGGGAGACAAGCAGGACTCTCTCTCAGCATGGTATATATATATATATGTGTGTGTGTGTGTGTGTGTGTGTGTGTGTGTGTGTGTGTGTGTGTGTGTGTGTGTGTGTGTATGTGTGTGTGTATAGAGAAAGAGAGAGAGCGCGAGAGAGAGAGAGAGAAGAGAGAGAGAAAGAGCGAGAGAGAGAGACAGGGAGAGAAAGAGAGAGCGAGAGAGAGAGTGAGAGGGAGAAAGGGAAAGAGAGGGAGAAAGAGACAAGCAGGACTCACTCTCAGCACAGCTGCCATATATATATATATATATATATATATATATATATATATATATATATATATATATATATATATAAATAAAGAGAGAGATAGATAATATAAACACGCGTGTACATCAGATCATTAAACAGAACCTAGCACCACACGCATGTGTGCAATCAGACCATTGTACAGAACCTAGCAACTGGGGTGTGACAAGATCTCGTGTCACGAGATCTCGCAAGATGTAACCCAGCGATATTTCTCGTCGAGCTAAAAATCTGTCTCGCAGGATTTGTGATCCAGCAAGCAACCAGAATGATGTGGGAAAATACAGGTATTACTATTTAAGATGCCCCGCCACTTTCACATCGTTTGTTTGGCAGCATTTTGGGTTCCCGGCGGAAATGATAAATGGCAAGAGAGTGACTGATAAGATGCGAAACATATGCAAACATTGTATGAAAATAATGCCGTACACCGCGACTAATGCAAGCAGGATGCAGAGACATTTACAGCAGCACCACAGCTCAGTACTCAAATCAACACATCTCACTTGAACAGAGGTAGCAGGGACAGAACGGCGCTTTGGCAAGTGGATAGTGGGACAGCAAAGGATATCGGGAGCAGTGTGGGGATGCTAATATAGTAATATGTGGAGATGCTAATTTTCTTTAAAATGAACATGGCAGTGTAGTTGCAGCAAATTCAGTGACATACTTGGTCAGGCTCTGTTTGCACTATTTGCACTCTGTATTGACAGAGAAGAACTTTTTGTTTTGCACATAATATTGTTTGCACTTGAAAAAAGGAGAAATATTTAATTTTATTTATCTTATTTTAACTTTTATCAAATTTTATTTTAATTTCAATTTGTAAAGGAAGAAGTCTATTAAAAGTTCATGCTTACATCATGCATGTTAAAAATTATAATAAAACATTTCAAAATGCATGTGTAACTCAGTTAAATAAAAGTCTGTTGTCCAGTCATATAATTTGTCATTTTAGTTTTCTTAAAATCTCGTCTCGTCTCGTTCTCATGAACCCAATATCGTGTCTCGTCTCGTGAGCTGAGTGTATCGTCACACCCCTACTAGCAACACACACATGTACATCACACCATTAAAAAGAACCTAGCAACACACGCATGTACATCAGACCATTAAAAAGAACCTAGCAACACACGCATGTACATCAGGTCATTCTACAGAACCTAGCAACACATGCATGAACATCAGACCATTATAGAGAACCTAGCAACACACGCGTGTACATCACACCATTCTACAGAACCTAACAACACACACATGTACATCACACCATTAAAAAAAACCTAGCAACACACACATGTACATCACCCCATTAAAAAAAAACCTAGCAACACACACATGTACATCACACCATTCTACAGAACCTAGCAACACACGCATGTACATCACACCTACAGAACCTAGCAACACACACATGTACATCACACCATTAAAAAGAACCTAGCAACACACACACAGGGTTGCCAACTTTTGACGTTCGCTTGGAGTGAGATTTTAACCTGGAGCCGGTGGCGAGTGTATTTTGTTGAGCGGGGGGGTGGCGAACGAAAATTGTTGAGTGGGGGGGGGGGGGGGGGGGGGGGGTGAACGTAAAATGGACACAGATTCAGTGTTATATCGCCGGTGGATGGCGCCAGAGCTAGCGAACTAGTAACGTATTGAATCATATATGTGGATCTGAGGTAAATAAACTGGATATTTTTTTTCGGCGTGAGATATCGGAAGTGTGGCGTGAGAGCGTGTGAAAACGGTCAAATGCGTGTCTCACGCTCAATGCGTGAGAGTTGGCAACCCTGCACACATGTACATCACACCATTAAAAAGAACCTAGCAACACACGCATGTACATCAGGTAATTATACAGAACCTAGCAACACATACATGTACATCAGACCATTCTACAGAACCTAGCAACACATGCATGAACATCAGGTCATTATACAGATCCTAGCAACACATGAGTGTACATCACACCATTCTACAGAACCTAGCAACACACACATGTACATCACACCATTAAAAAAACATAGCAACACACGCGTGTACATCATACCATTCTACAGAACCTAGCAACACACACATGTACATCACACCATTAAAAATAACCTAGCAACTCACACATGTACATCACACCATTCTACAGAACCTAGCAACACACGCGTGTACATCACACCATTCTACAGAACCTAGCAACACACACATGTACATCACACCATTAAAAAGAACCTAGCAACACACAAATGTACATCACACCATTAAAAGAACCTAGCAACACACGCATGTACATCAGGTCATTATACAGAACCTAGCAACACACGCATGTACATCAGACCATTCTACAGAACCTAGCAACATACGCATGAACATCAGACCATTCTACAGAACCTAGCAACACACACATGTACATCACACCATTAAAAAGAACCTAGCAACACACACATGTACATCACACCATTAAAAAGAACCTAGCAACACACACATGTACATCACACCATTAAAAAGAACCTAGCTACACACACATGTACATCACACCATTAAAAAGAACCTAGCAACACACGCATGTACATCAGGTCATTATACAGAACCTAGCAACACACACATGTACATCACACCATTCTACAGAACCTAGCAACACACACATGTACATCACACCATTCTACAGAACTTAGCAACACACACATGTACATCACACCATTAAAAAGAACCTAGCTACACACACATGTACATCACACCATTAAAAAGAACCTAGCAACACACGCATGTACATCAGGTAATTATACAGAACCTAGCAACACACGCATGTACATCAGGTCATTCTACAGAACCTAGCAACACACGCATGTACATCAGGTCATTATACAGAACCAAGCAACACACGCGTGTACATCACACCACTCTACAGAACCTAGCAACACACACATGTACATCACACCATTAAAAAGAACCTAGCTACACACACATGTACATCACACCATTAAAAAGAACCTAGCAACACACGCATGTACATCAGGTCATTATACAGATCCTAGCAACACACGCATGTACATCAGACCATTCTACAGAACCTAGCAACACACGCATGAACATCAGACCATTATAGAGAACCTAGCAACACACGCATGTACATCAGACCATTCTACAGAACCTAGCAACACACGCGTGTACATCAGACCATTATACAGAACCTAGCAACACACGCGTGTACATCAGACCATTCTACAGAACCTAGCAACACATGCAAGAACATCAGACCATTATACAGAACCTAGCAACACACACGTGTACATCAGACCATTCTGCAGAACCTAGCAACACACGCGTGTACATCAGATCATTCTGAAGAACCTAGCAACACACACGTGTACATCAGACCAGTATACAGAACCTAGCAACACACACATGTACATCAGACCATTCTGCAGAACCTAGTGTCTGGGCGGGTGGAGGTGTGTCCGGGCGGGTGGAGGTGTGCCCGGGCGGGTGGAGGTGTGCCCGGGCAGGTGGAGGTGTGTCAGGGCGGGTGGAGGTGTGTCCGGGCGGGTGAAGGTGTGTCTGGGTGGGTGGAGGTGTGTCCGGGCGGGTGGAGGTGTGTCTGGGCGGGTGGAGGTGTGTCTGGGCGGGTGGTGGTGTGTCTGGGCTGGTGGTGGTGTGTCTGGGCGGGTGGAGGTGTGTCTGGGCGGGTGGAGGTGTGTTCGGGAGGGTGGTGGTGTTTCTGGGCGGGTGGAGGTCAGCCCCAGGCGGGTGGAGGATCCTGCCCCCGCCTGCTGGCCCACAGCGCTTTACTATGCAGACACATCCTGCCTCTTCCCAGCAGACCAGATAGTTTCACCCTGGAAGTGTCTGTCAAGGAATAACTCAGACAAAACCCTGAAATGATAGCCATTATTACCAAGGTAATTATTAGCATTAGATAGTAAATAATGCTAATAATATCACTATTACAAGCTGGAATGACTAATAATTCTTAATCCTCTACACAATTAAAGCATGAATATTTCTCTCTCTCTATCTCCCTCTCTCCTTCTTCCCTCCACCCCTCCTTTTATCATCGTTCTGCTTCCTGAGAGGAAGACAAAGGGGAGCGTGGAGGAGGAGAAGAGATGAAACATTAAGAGACTCGTTCCTGCCCGCTCCTCCTGTGCACATGAGATCACAGAGCCCTCCACTCCCACGTGAGATCACACACACTCCTCCACTCCCACGTGAGATCACACACACTCCTCCACTCCCACGTGAGATCACACACACTCCTCCACTCCCACGTGAGATCACACACACTCCCCCACTTCCATGTGAGATCACACACTCCTCCACTCCCACGTGAGATCACACACACTCCCCCACTCTCACGTGAGATCACACACACTCCCCCACTCCCACGTGAGATCACACACACTCCCCCACTTCCATGTGAGATCACACACTCCTCCACTCCCACGTGAGATCACACACACTCCCCCACTCCCACGTGAGATCACACACACCCCGCCACTTCCATGTGAGATCACACACACTCCTCCACTCCCACGTGAGATCACACAACCCGCCACTTCCATGTGAGATCACACACACTCCTCCACTCCGACGTGAGATCACACACTCCCCCACTCCCACGTGAGATCACACACACTCCTCCACTCCCACGTGAGATCACACACACTCCCCCACTCCCACGTGAGATCACACACCCCTCCACTTCCACGTGAGATCACACACACTACTCCACTCCCACGTGAGATCACACACTCCCCCACTCCCACATGAGATCACACACTCCCCCACTTCCATGTGAGATCACACACACTCCTCCACTCCCACGTGAGATCACACACACTCCCCCACTCCCACGTGAGACCACACACACTCCTCCACTCCCACGTGAGATCACACACACTCCTCCACTCCCACGTGAGATCACACACACTCCCCCACTTCCATGTGAGATCACACACACTCCCCCACTCCCACGTGAGATCACACACACTCCTCCACTCCCACGTGAGATCACACACACTCCCCCACTCCCACGTGAGACCACACACACTCCCCCACTCCCACGTGAGATCACACACACTCCTCCACTTCCACGTGAGATCACACGCACTCCTCCACTCCCACATGAGATCACACACCCCGCCACTTCCATGTGAGATCACACGCACTCCTCCACTCCCACGTGAGATCACACACACTCCCCCACTTCCACGTGAGATCACACACACTCCCCCACTCCCACGTGAGATCACACACACTCCTCCACTCCCACGTGAGATCACACACACTCCCCCACTTCCATGTGAGATCACACACTCCTCCACTCCCACGTGAGATCACACACACTCCCCCACTCTCACGTGAGATCACACACACTCCCCCACTCCCACGTGAGATCACACACACCCCGCCACTTCCATGTGAGATCACACACACTCCTCCACTCCCACGTGAGATCACACACTCCCCCACTTCCACGTGAGATCACACACACTCCCCCACTCCCACGTGAGACCACACACACTCCTCCACTCCGACGTGAGATCACACACTCCCCCACTCCCACGTGAGATCACACACACTCCTCCACTCCCACGTGAGATCACACACACTCCCCCACTCCCACGTGAGATCACACACCCCTCCACTTCCATGTGAGATCACACACACTACTCCACTCCCACGTGAGATCACACACTCCCCCACTCCCACATGAGATCACACACACTCCTCCACTCCCACGTGAGATCACACACTCCCCCACTTCCACGTGAGATCACACACTCCCCCACTTCCATGTGAGATCACACACACTCCTCCACTCCCACGTGAGATCACACACTCCCCCACTTCCACGTGAGATCACACACACTCCCCCACTCCCACGTGAGACCACACACACTCCTCCACTCCCACGTGAGATCACACACACTCCCCCACTTCCATGTGAGATCACACACACTCCTCCACTCCCACGTGAGATCACACACACTCCCCCACTCCCACGTGAGATCACACACACTCCCCCACTTCCATGTGAGATCACACACACTCCTCCACTCCCACGTGAGATCACACACACTCCCCCACTCCCACGTGAGATCACACACACTCCCCCACTCCCACGTGAGATCACACACACTCCTCCACTCCCACGTGAGATCACACACACTCCCCCACTTCCATGTGAGATCACACACTCCCCCACTTCCACGTGAGATCACACACACTCCTCCACTCCCACGTGAGATCACACACACTCCCCCACTCCCACGTGAGATCACACACACTCCCCCACTCCCATGTGAGATCACACACACCCCGCCACTCCCACGTGAGATCACACACACTCCCCCACTCCCACGTGAGATCACACACACTCCCCCACTCCCACGTGAGATCACACACCCCGCCACTTAGCGAGATCAAAAACCCCTTCACTCTGTGTGTGTGTTTGGACTGAGTAAACCCCACAGATGCTGAAGCCAGCACAAGGAATAGGGCACGACTTTAGTTTTCTTTCGCCTGTTGCTGTATTGGAGGGTCATGTTTGTCCTTTTGTTCTTGTCTCGCCTGTATGCAGTATCGCTGTGGATCGGGTCGTCTCTCACGTGTCCTCACGTGGATCTGGTCAGACAACTGGGCCTTCACCAGGACCACCTGCTGCTCAGCTTCAGAGGGCTCAGGACGGAGACCCGCCATCATCTCTGTTATCCTGTGTGTGTGTGTGTGTGTGTGTGTGTGTGTGTGTGTGTGTGTGTGTGTGTGTGTGTGTGTGTGGGTGGTTGTGTGTGCGTGTGTGTGAGTGAGTGTGAGTGTGTGTGTGAGTGTGTGTGTATGTGTGTGTGTGTGTGTGTGTGTGTGTGTGTGTGTGTGTGTGTGTGTGTGTGTGTTACTTCCTGGGACAACTGCGGAGAAGCGGTCCTATAGAGGACTGTGTCCAGGGTCAAGGGTCCAGGGTCACAGTCACCCTTTCTTAGAGTGCTTTGTTTGTTTTTTTAAAGGCTAATAAATACAAAGGACTAAAAAGTACAAATTCAAAGGCCATTGAGAAAACACCAACTAATCCTAATCCCTAACCCCAGTCCCAATCCCCAAAGCCTCAACCCTAGCCCCTAACACAGCAGCTCTACCCTAGCCCCTAACACAGCAGCTCAACCCTCGCCCCTAACACAGCAGCTCTACCCTAGCCCCTAACACAGCAGCTCTACCCTAGCCCCTAACACAGCAGCTCTACCCTAGCCCCTAACACAGCAGCTCTACCCTAGCCCCTAACACAGCAGCTCTACCCTAGCCCCTAACACAGCAGCTCAACCCTCGCCCCTAACACAGCAGCTCTACCCTAGCCCCTAACACAGCAGCTCTACCCTAGCCCCTAACACAGCAGCTCAACCCTCGCCCCTAACACAGCAGCTCTACCCTAGCCCCTAACACAGCAGCTCAACCCTCGCCCCTAACACAGCAGCTCAACCCTAGCCCCTAACACAGCAGCTCTACCCTAGCCCCTAACACAGCAGCTCAACCCTAGCCCCTAACACAGCAGCTCTACCCTAGCCCCTAACACAGCAGCTCAACCCTAGCCCCTAACACAGCAGCTCTACCCTAGCCCCTAACACAGCAGCTCTACCCTAGCCCCTAACACAGCAGCTCAACCCTCGCCCCTAACACAGCAGGTCAAACGCCATCACGTGTTAGTGTGCAGTGTGCAGGCCACTGTAATTACGCTGCATCACACGCTGAACGTGACAGTGTTTTAGTAACACGCTGATGCACTACATCATGGGAACACATCCACTTAAGGTAGGGCTCCATATGTCATCCAAACGAAATAATCATGTTGGTTACCGCCACAATATCAGGAAGGCTGTTATCACAGTGAGGACAGGAATTGTTTTTAACACAGAAGGCAGATATTTTTAAAGCACTGGCAAAAATTGGACGGCACCATTTGAACTTCAAAAATGTGCACACACACACACACACACACACACACACACACACACACACACACACACACACACACACACACACACACACACAAAGTCTTAGGTGGCACTTGGCCACTAATTCTGAAAAATATGATGAGCCAGTAGACATATGTACACCTTCTTTCTCTCTCTCTCTCTCTCTCTCTCTCTCTCTCTCTCTCTCACACACACACACACACACACACACACACACACACACACACAACCTTCGTATTAACTTCAACATCAGTCGCTCTCTTGTGACAAATTTCTGCCTGGCCAACACAGAACACAGAAGCTCCCGATATGACCTAATTAATACATAACCACGCGCCACCGCAGACGGCGGTTCCGTTAAGAGAGGCACGCGCTGGGGAGGGACACGCGCCCCTCACCTCCGTAACGGACACGCGGACGCGTGAACCAAACGCACGTACCTGCGCCGGAGAAGTGTCCGCTGGCCAGAGACGGCGGCGCGTTCTTCCCGCTGCTACCCGGAGGAGAAAACATCTAGAAAACAGTTGAACGGGCATTAAATGAGGGAACACACACGGACTGCGCACAGTATACATGTTTTAATTCTACTCCCTGAAATAGAAAAGAACCGTGTTAACTACAAACATACGTGCCGGGTGATCTGTAGCGCAAATGTATGATATTAATAAGCTTGTATCATCTACCTTCATCTGACAGAAATGAGACGCTAGTGTATCTGTTACTTCACGAAGATGTGTGGCGCGTCCTCGCAACTTCAGTCTCACGGCGCTACAGCACCTACATTTAAATTCTCGTACGTCAATAACTGGTTGGTTTTAAATAAAAATAAATAACCGAGCGCCTTCTGGCCGTGTACATAACTTTTGATCTTGTCTTCCCGGATATCTGGAGTGGTGTGTCCAGACCATAAGACTGTAAAGTTGAGGCTCGCTGGGCTAAAACAGCACACACACACGCGCGCGCGCGTCCTGCGGAAACTTCCCCGTCCAGCACACACGGCCTCGGGCGGAAAAGTTGGAGCTTGACTGGTGCTGCTGGTGCACAGACGCAAACGCTGCTGCAAAGCGCCGAGTGGAGTCGCGAGACGAAGCCCGGAGCGCGAGCCCAATCCACCACTACAGCGCGAGCCTGATCTACCGGTGCAGCACGAGCCTGATCCACTACAGCAGTGTCGCTCTCCGCGCAGCAAAAACACCCATTTCAAAAACACCCATTTCAAAAACTGTCACTGCTAAAACATTTTATATATAATAATAATAATTATAATAATAACAATGGTAATAAAAATAATTATAATAATAATGTTGCAAACTCAAAATACAACATTTACAAATCTATGTAATAATAAAACAAGAAAATACGTAAAAGTGGGATATACTACCATTGACGTTGGGAACATTTTCAAATCGCTGTTTCGCATCTATAAGACAACAGAATTACTAATGCAATATCACATCTCTCTACGCAAGGCTTGGAAAACACTTCATGATTAAAACCATAAATGCTTAAACTTTCTCCAAACAAAATATTTACGCTGTTGGCTTTTACGTTAGTCTATGCTCATTGCGTAAAGTGAGTTTTTAAAATGCCCTCAACATGTACACAATAAAATATATTTAAATGTGCAAAGAAAAACAAGTCGCCTACACTAAGCGTTTGCATGCGATTTTTTTTACTAAATTGTAGCGAAATAAAAACTAGTGCTTACCGCACTGAAATCCAGTAAGTCGCTGAGCTCTTTGTCTGTTCCCAAAGCTACCATTCGCTGTTGATGATGCATTTTAGAAAAATCACACAAACCTAAAAACATGGAAACAAACTGCGGTCAGAAGACGCGGGTCTCGCGCCGATGGGGGGTGGGGTGGGGGGGGCTCTAATCACTATTTCAGATCTTCCTGAAAATCCACACACGGTCGCTCTCGCCAGGGTCCACCTCGCGTGTTTTAGACCTACAGCCGCTCAGCGAGTCATAGTGCAACAGGAGGAAAGCGCAAAAATCAGAAGCTCCAGGCCGGGAGACGGCGGTGAGACGTGTGAACGGGTCTTCTCTGGTCCTCCTCCGTGCAGCACGCAGCTCACACGGAGCACCTAGAAGTGGCAATCCCGTGCAAAGAAATTAAATAAATAAGCAGGCTGCATAAAAGAAAGCTAGGATTGAGAATGCAGTTCAATAACTTGTCGGTTATCATGGGAAGCGCAAATAACCGAGTGTTTAGAACAATTGTCTGACAGTAAAATTATTCGGACTTTAATGAATTGTATGTTTTCTGTGGCAGGGGTGTTTGCGCGCGCCGCGTGCGTGTTTCTGCAGCCTCCTCGTTCAGAGACACGTTACTGTGTGTGCACGTTTAATTCTTCACTTTATTCCGTGTTGTCTTGTGTACATAAGGCGTGATTGTCCACTGGACCACAGCAGTGCTCTTTCAGTGCCTGGAACCGGAGAGAGGGCGAGGGTTTACGGTAGGAGCACCGCGCTCACCAGCCGGAACCTGGAGCTCTTCAAAAGCGCCTAATGACCGCGGTGAAGCACAGACACTCGCGCAGAGGTGCAGCGGACATCTGAGAACACCCTAAACCACCTAACACGGCACTGTTGGGTTCACACGGAACCGCGCACACCGCTCAGGAGAGCCCACACGTAGGAGATGGAGATGTAGGAGTGCGTTTTGTTGCCTTAGATTGATGCCCCGAGGCCGCGCGTGCGCGATTCTGAGGTTACGACGCGCGAGCGCCGCGCACATTTGCCTGTTTTATTATTTCTCCGTTAAATCCGAATGTAAACCGGCTAGTTATTTAAATGAAGAGGCACGTGCAGCGTGTCCATTCATGACACGCGCTGCTATTAAACCCACGACTGTCGTGATATTGATGATGCGCTTTGTTCCGTCGCTCTGTCAGCTCGAGACGCGACAAGACGCCGCGTGTCCGTCAACGCCTGCAGCGCGTGAGCCGTTACGACGGGACTCGGACGTTTGTCTCGCGACACGTGACTGCACGGACCGCGGCTTCATGGGACGGCATCAATCATTCCGGTGACAACAGATCTGAAGTTTCAACTCCAGTGGATGGACCAAGGGCGACGGCTCCAGAGTTTGGAGCAACACGCGTCTCAAAGTTCAGATCACAAATTCACGTGTAAACCGGCTCCATCTGTAAAGATCAGCGCGCGCGCTTCTTTACACTTCTTTACACTTATTTACACAGTGACACTGGCAGTTACCTTCTCTCGAGACGTTAATCCACAAACCCAGAGCGCCGTGTGTGTGTGTGTGTGTGTGTGTGTGTGTGTGTGTGTGTGTGTGTGTTCCCGGACACTCCCGTTAGCTCGCGAGCTATGCGTAGCCAGCTACAGTCTGTCCGACAGCGACGTGAACGTCATTTGTTTCAGAACCTCAGCACGTCTCCGAACGCGGACCGTTTACAGCGACCCGCAGGTTCGCGTCCCAGCGCGAGCTTGAGCTGCCCCTCTCGCCTCAGCGTTTCATCTGCGCACTAACGGCAGCACGGCTCGCAGGCGCGTGCAGGAGGCTCTTCCACATCCGGCACGTGTTTCAGCCCCACGGTCCCGCTCGTGTTCCGGCACGCGGGGGCACGCGCGTATCTGCCTCCACACCAAACGCTGCGGCGCGAGATCATCTATTATAGTTTCACCTACTGCTACACCGGCGTTTATTTTCACCTACAAAACAAAACGAAATAAAAGCGCTTCACACGCAGTTTAAGGTTGTGCCCATCGCTGAAGACAGGGGGCTGATTTTGCAGTCCGTAATAACAAATATTGCACACTTGGAGAACAGTAGTTTAGTGTCAATTTAGAGTATGATTCCGTTATTGTAATATCGTGTGGATAATGTTCCGCTAATCTGGTTGATTATTATTATAATGATTATTATGAGTTTTTATTTGACAGTGAAACTACAAATAAGGGACTGTGGTGTGGGCCAGCCGGCGGAAACACACATGGCAGACATGAACGTTTGTCCAGCGGCCGACGGTCCTCGGTTCTTTCTTACTGGCTCGGGTTTTGAACACTCTGTCACACCAGGGCAGAGACACGACTCCGCAAGTAATAAGTTGCAGGGTCTTCATGTTTTTACTCATTTTGTTATTCACATTAAGGCGTATTGTTCAAAATAGAGTTAGTGCGCAATAATAAATAAGTAAATCAAAGCCAGTCCTCTAATGTACTGGAGTTAATTATCCCCTTACACACCAAGCACCTGTGGGTTCTGACTCTCACTCCTTCTGTAATTAAATACCTTCCACTGTAGTTTCCGTGTAGTTACCAAATAATACAGCAGTTGCTTAATAATGTGACTCGTAGATGAAGAACAAAATAATATTAATATTAGTGCATTAGTCATGGCGGATCCGTGGTCTGGAATACAGGAGATGTTTGTTGAGAAGCTGGAGTTGGAGATGATGTCCCAGTAGGACCACTATGGAGGGAACATGTTCCAGTAGGACCACTATGGAGGGAACATGTTCCAGTAGGACCACTATGAAGGGAACATGTCCCAGTAGGACCACTATGAAGGGAACATGTCCCAGTAGGACCACTATGAAGGGAACATGTCCCAGTAGGACCACTATGAAGGGAACATGTCCCAGTAGGACCACTATGAAGGGAACATGTCCCAGTAGGACCACTATGGAGGGAACATGTCCCAGTAGGACCACTATGGAGGGAACATGTTCCAGTAGGACCACTATGAAGGGAACATGTTCCAGTAGGACCACTATGAAGGGAACAAGTCCCAGTAGGACCACTATGAAGGGAACAAGTCCCAGTAGGACCACTATGAAGGGAACATGTCCCAGTAGGACCACTATGAAGGGAACAAGTCCTAGTAGGACCACTATGAAGGGAACATGTCCCAGTAGGACCACTATGAAGGGAACATGTCCCAGTAGGACCACTATGGAGGGAACATGTTCCAGTAGGACCACTATGAAGGGAACAAGTCCTAGTAGGACCACTATGGAGGGAACATGTTCCAGTAGGACCACTATGAAGGGAACAAGTCCTAGTAGGACCACTATGAAGGGAACATGTCCCAGTAGGACCACTATGAAGGGAACATGTCCCAGTAGGACCACTATGGAGGGAACATGTTCCAGTAGGACCACTATGAAGGGAACATGTTCCAGTAGGACCACTATGAAGGGAACATGTCCCAGTAGGACCACTATGAAGGGAACATGTCCCAGTAGGACCACTATGAAGGGAACATGTCCCAGTAGGACCACTATGGAGGGAACATGTTCCAGTAGGACCACTATGAAGGGAACAAGTCCTAGTAGGACCACTATGGAGGGAACATGTCCCAGTAGGACCACTATGAAGGGAACAAGTCCCAGTAGGACCACTATGGAGGGAACATGTTCCAGTAGGACCACTATGGAGGGAACATGTCCCAGTAGGACCACTAGAAGGGAACATGTCCCAGTAGGACCACTATGAAGGGAACATGTACCAGTAGGACCACTATGGAGGGAACATGTCCCAGTAGGACCACTATGAAGGCAGGACTAGGACTCTTGTGAAGTGTGTATGGTTTTATTCAAGATATTAAATGGTCAAATCACTCAGTCAGGTGTTCAGTGCCTCGTACCTTTCAACAGCATTTTCACACAAACACATAATCAAACACACTCACACAGATACACACACACACACACACACACACACACACACACACACACACACACACACACACACACACACACATATAATCAAACTCAGTCACACAGATACACACACACACATAATCAAACTCACTCACACAAATACACACATACACACAAACAAACAAACACATACACACTCAAACAGATACACACACACATACACACACACACAAAACAAACACACTCAGATACACACATAACACACAGATACACACACAAACACAGATACACACACACATACGCACACACAGATACACACACACAAACAAAAACATACACACACACTCAAACACAGATACACACACAAACATACTCACACAGATACACACAAACACACACACATACACACTCAAACACAGATACACACACACTCATACACACACACAAACAAACACACTCACACAGATACACACACAGATACAAACACACAAACAAACACAGATACACACACACTCATACACACACACACACACAAACAAACACACTCACACAGATACACACACACACACACCCTCACACACAGATATGGCCCACCTCAATATCACTCTCTCCACTCACTCACCTACACGTTGCAGCTCAGAACATGCAGATATGATTACTTCTACTTCATGTGTGTGTGTGAGTGTGTGTGTGTGTGTGTGTGTGTGTGTATGTGTGTGTGTATGTATGTGTGTGTGTGTGTGTGTGTATGTGTGAGTGTGTGTGTGTGTTGCAATGTGACTGACTCTCACACCAGTTCGCAACACTGGTAGTGAGTATGTTTAGTAGTGAGCATGTGCAGTAGTATTGAGCATGTGCAGTGGTGACAGTGACAGTAGGAGGTACAAATCCATTGATATAAATGAATCTTGATGTAAATAAATGTTTCTGGGTTCTGGGTCCTCAGAACCAGTAGTTAATCTACAGTTAGTGTTAGCCTAGTGTTAGTCTAGGGTTAGTCTAGAGTTAATCCAGGGTTAGTCTAGAGTTAGTCTAGGGTTAGTCTAGTGATAGCCTAGAGTTAGTCTAGTGTTAGTCTAGAGTTAGTCTAGTTAGTCTAGTGTTAGTCTAGAGCAGAGGTGGGTTGAATACTCTACCCTCTAGACAATTTTACTCAAGTAAAAGTACTGTTACTTGAACCAAATTTCACTCAAGTAAAAGTAAAAGTATGCATCCAAAAATGTACTTGAGTAAAAGTAAAAAAGGTCTTTGATTATAAGCTACTCAAGTAGTGAGTAAATTCAGAGTACTGTCTCGTGTCAATAAATTACATGGAATTACTGAAAACAATGACTTTTAATGATAAAGAAAATAATTATTTATAAATAAATTTAATATATAAATATAAATATTATTTATTATAAATAATATGTATTTTTGTTTGTTCCTAATTATTAGGCCTGTGACACTTCAAAGTGTTCCACAAAGGCACTAACTGAGGAGACTGTCAGCCAATACGTGTAGCTACAACAAGGCAGTTGGTTAGGTGCTCAGGTGCTGAAGATAATCACAAAACTGATGTGTAGGTGGTGCTCCGTAGATATCAGGATCAGTCGTGAAAACAGTGGAAACAGGCAACACACCAAAAGAGTAAAAAATGGAGTAAGAGGTCCTTTATTGAAACAATGGACCTGCCATAACTCTACCTACCGGTTTCGGTGACCAAATCACCTTCAACAGGGCAATACACTCATGAGTATATATACAGTATATTAATGAGTGTATTGCCCTTGTCACGTATGGCCGCGGCCCCTCCCTTAGCTGTCACTTCGGATTCCCTTGTGTCGGTGTTCCGTGCCTGTTTATCCCGCCCCGCTCGTTTGTCTCCGTGATTCCCTGTTTGTTACCACGCCCCGTGTCATTGCCGTCACCTGTCCCTAGTTTAGTTTCATTGTATATATGTCCCAGTATTTCCCCAGTCTAGTCATCCGTGGTTTTGTTCTAATCAGTCGGTTTGTGCTTTCACGTTCGTTGTTTTTCAAGCCCTGTGTTTCCCGTCATCTGTTTGTTCCTGCCTGGTCCGTGAGTCTTCCCTGTTCTCGTCTCGTCATGCCTGTTTCTCGTTCCTGTTCGGACTGCCTTAATGTTATGACCCCTGCCTGCTATGTCGACTCTGATTTTGGTATTCCCTTTATTAAATCTCGCTCATCTCAGCAATTGTGTCCGTCCTCTCGCGCCGCTGCGCGAGCAGCGTTACAGCCCTGTTGAAGGTGATTTGGTCACCGAAACCGGTAGGTAGAGTAATGGCAGGTCCATTGTTTCAATAAAGGACCTCTTACTCCATTTTTTACTCTTTTGGTGTGTTGCCTGTTTCCATTGTTTTTACGTGTAGCTACAACTTGATGCCAACTGAATCAATTTGTAGCAAACTTTTGTTCAACTTAATCATATATTGCTAGTGTGTGTACACTCACAGAGTTTGAACTGGTTTTTAGTATTGTACTGTGTTACATTTAATAATTACATCATACAAAAGGTATGCTTCCAGTTGTAACAGAGATATAGCATTACACAAATAAGTCAAAATTATACATACGGCAAACTTATCACAACGTGTTTCCTCAAATTTGACATTGAGTTCTTGTAGGCTGAAATGTCCACACGTTTTGGCAGACACAACTGACTGCACATTATATAACTGTCCTTTTACACGTTTGTAATGTAAACATTGGCTGTGTGAGGTCAGGGATGCTCGGGAGGTTTTTCTGTCACTTTCTTGCTACCGGTGGAAAAAGTTTGCGTATGCGATCATGTGACTGACTGGCTTCATTTGATTGGTCACACATACTCAGATGACGAGACATTGGTCAGTCTTCTCACTGAAAAGACGAATTATTAAACGGTAGTACTAAAGTACTAAATGGTAGCGCACTGCACAAATCCGATTGTAACGGAGTAAAAGTTGTGTTTTTCTCACCACATATTTACTCAAGTAAAAGTAGAAGTCTTTCATATTAAAACTACTCTCACAAGTACATTTTTTTCCCCAAAAAGCTACTTGAGTAAATGTAACAGAGTAAATGTAACGAGTTCCTACCCACCTCTGGTCTAGAGTTAGTCTAGCGTTAATCCAGGGTTAGTCTAGAATTAGTCTAGGGTTAGTGTAGAGTTAATCCAGGGTTAGTCTAGAGTTAGTCTAGAGCAGGGGTGGAAAGTAACAAATTACATTTACTCACGTTACTCTAATTGAGTACTTTTTATGAGTAATTTGTCATTTTCCCCTCATGTTACTGAGTAAAAAAATATTGATGGTGAAAAATGTATTGTGGGCAGAAATTTAAACTTCTGCGTCCCGGAACTGAAAGTCAATTGCGTTGTCAGAGATGGCTCGGCTGCGGCTCCTCCTAACAACACTAGAGGCACTGAGTCAGTCCTAGACTCTCCAGGCATAATCAGCAGTGATCCATTTTAGCCGTCTCTATGACTTCTTAAGGAAGCATAGTGAAACGGATCACTGCTGAATCGTTTTGGCTCGCCTTCACGTCCTCAGCCCTTTCTCTGTGATCTCTGGTTGAGTTTCTTGTGTTTAGGTGTCTCGCCACCTTATGCTCTCTCTCATCTCTCTTGCTTTTTTACTACTTATTCGAGTAACTATCTCCTGCGCTGCTTACTTGCCTACCTCAAGTTTTCTCCCTGCTTCATCTCTTCCTATCCGTTCTTTGTTTATTTTGGGAAGGGTTTTTGTTTCGTCGCGTCATTCTGCCTGCAGCCAGTTACTTCCCCTGGTGTCCCAAGTTTAGTTTTCTTACGTTGAGTTTTCTTTGCGTCTTTTCTGTTGCATTTTTCTCCCATGTGTTTGCGGTCGAGTTTATTTTCTACGCGTCGAGTTTATTCCGCGTCTTGTGTGATTGGTTTTGCTGTTTGTGTGTGTGTGTGTGTGGACGCACGCACACATTTTGCTTTTTGCGTTTTGTCGGCACTTGGGTCTACTACTGCCGTATGTTGTGCACCAATGGTCTAGAGTTAGTCTAGGGTTAGTGTAGATCTCACTTCTTTGGTGAAGTATGCAGTCATCATCCATCCCTTGTGGAAAAAGTGTGTGTGTGTGTGTGTGTGGGTGTGTGTGTGGGTGTGTTTGTATGTGAGTGTGTATGTGAGTGTGTATATGTGTGTGTTTGTGTTTGTGTGTGTATATGTGAGTGTGTGTGTGTGTATGTGTGTATGTGTGTATGTGAGTGTGTGTGTATGTGAGTGTGTGTGTGTGTGAGTGTGTGTGTATGTGTATGTGTATGTGTATGTGTATGTGTGTGTGTGTGTGTGTGTGTGTGTGTGTGTGTGTGTGTGTGTGTGTGTGTGTGCTGGTAAAATGCTTTAGCGCCCCCGGTCAGGATCAGTAAATCTGGCCTTTCTATGTTTTTCGACTTTGGTGCACAGGCCTTGAAGTTTGGTGTGAGGACAGAGGGACCTGAACACCGTGACCCATATTGAGTCTGTTGGTCCTCACGTTCCCCACACACAACACTTATGGACAGGAGTGGAAAAGCAGACAGCAGGGTAACTGAGACACAGAAAGAGAAAGAGAGAGAGAAAGAAACAGAGAAAAACCGAGAGACTGTGAGACAAAAAGACAGAGAAAGAGAGAGAAAGAGAAAGAGAGAGAGAAACAGTAAGTGGTACATTAACTAATCAGTAGCAAGGACACCACATCCCAAAACGAGTTTCCACAAGTAAATAAGAGAACAGAAGACAAAGACAGTAGGAAAGAGCTGAACTCCAGCAAGAGTGTGAGGACTTGTCTTGCCTGTTCTTATGCTCTGGGGTGGGAGGTAGAGTTAGTTCAGGAGGAGCCGAGAGGAGTTTTGAGGAGTTGGGGTTGGTTGTGGAGGAGCTGAGAGGAGTTGTGAGGAGCTGGAGTTGGTTGTGGAGGAGCTGGGGTTGTTTGTGGAGGAGCTGAGAGGAGTTTTGAGGAGCTGGGGTTGGTTCTGGAGGAGCTGAGAGGAAGCCCAGCTGCAGCAGCACACATAGACACCTGCAGTCGCTGCAGCTGCACAGAGTACTGGGAACTCGGCAGGAACGCGGTGGGCAGCTTGAGCCTCTGTGCCTTTGATAGCTGCTCCAGGAGCAGATCAGGTTACACCACATTCCTCAGAACACCACCCCTCCTCCACTGCTCTCCCTCCCAGACTAAATGACCTCCTGCTCCCACCCAGAGCTGACCCACACCCACACCCACACCACCACCCAGAGCTGACCCACACCCACACCACATTTACATTTACATTTATGGCATTTAGCAGACGCCCTTATCCAGAGTAACTTACATTTTTATCACATTTTTTTATACAAGTGAGCAGTTGGGGTCAAGTGCCTTGCTCAGGGGCACCTCAGTCATGGCATCAGGTCTGGGGATCGAATCCACGACCCTCTGGTCACAAGACCAGTTCCCTACCACCAGGCCATGACTGCCCTCCACCCAGATCTCCACACCACCACCCAGACCTGACCCACACCCACACCACCACCCAAACCAGACCCACACCCACACCACCACCCAGTGCTGAACCACACCCACACCACCACCCAGACCAGACCCACACCACCACCCAGTGCTGACCCACACCCACACCACCACCCAGTGCTGACCCACACCCACATCCGCACCACCACCAAGAGCCCCCTGCTGGGCAGAGACTGCTGGTGTCTTCAGTTTCAGCAATTAAAGAAATCTGCAGAACACGGCCTGTGTTAGTTCATAGCATTCCACCATCCACCACTGTGTGTGTGTGTGTGTGTGTGTGTGTGTGTGTCAGAAATATGTTATTAGAAGCTGAATACCAAGCAGGTGGTACAGTGGTTAGTACAGGTGCCACAGACTTGGAAAACAGAGAGAGAGAGAGAGAGAGAGAAAGAGACAGAGAGAGACAGAGAGAGAGATAGACACCTGACCCCGAGCCGGAGTGGATAATCTGGAGATTCGGGAGGATTCCCGATGGGCCGGCTCATGTCAATCTCTAGTTTGGGCCGATAGGGAGGGAAAAATAATTTTGGGCCGGATTTGCACATGAAACTCCCGGGCTGAAAAAGTGTCCCACTCCGCCCATGCCTGGACCTGATGGCATCCTAAATGAGATGCTGAAACACATGAGTTCAAAATTTCAGTTGGCCATTCTAAAATCATTTAATCTGGTTCTGAGTGTAGGTTACTTCCCTGAGATTTGGAACCATGGTCTAATAACACCAATCTTTAAAAACGGAGACAAATTCGATCCTAATAATTACCAAGGCATCTTCCTTATGAAGCACAGTGTCTTGAGTAGAAGTCAAATTGGATTCTTACCAAATTACCGCACTAGTGATCATATTTACACCCTACACACTTTAATTGGTAAATACGTTACCCAAAATAAAAACATTTTTCGCATGCTTTATAGACTTTTAAAAGGCGTTTGATTCTATTTGGCACCAGGAACTATTTTACAAACTTCTTGAAAGTGGCATAGGGGGTAAAACATATGATCTAATTAAATCAATGTACACAGGAACTAGGTGCGGAATAAAAATTGCCAATAATCAAACAAACTCCTTCTCTCAGGAGCGCAGAGTGAGACAGGGCTGCTGTTTACACCCAACACTATTTTATATTTATATTAATGAATTGGCAAAAATATTAGAACAATCCACAGCTCCTGGTCTCACTCTGCACAACTCAGAGATCAAATTCCTGCTCTATGCAGACAACCTGGTTCTGCTGTCCCCATTGAGCAGGTCTACAGCAGAACCTGGACCTGCTGGAGTAGTACTGACAGAACTGGACCTGCTGGAGCAGTACTGACAGAACTGAACCTGGAGCAGTACTGACAGAACTGAACCTGCTGGAGCAGTACTGACAGAACTGAACCTGGAACAGTACTGACAGAACTGGACCTGGAGCAGTACTGACAGAACTGTACCTGCTGGAGCAGTACTGACAGAACTGGACCTGGAGCAGTACTGACAGAACTGGACCTGGAGTAGTACTGACAGAACTGGACCTGCTGGAGCAGTACTGACAGAACTGGACCTGGAGCAGTACTGACAGAACTAGGCCTGGAGCAGTACTGCCAGAACTGGACCTGGAGTAGTACTGACAGAACTGGACCTGGAGCAGTATTGACAGAACTGGACCTGCTGGAGCAGTACTGACAGAACTGGACCTGGAGCAGTACTGACAGAACTGGACCTGCTGGAGCAGTACTGACAGAACTGAACCTGGAGCAGTACTGACAGAACTGAACCTGCTGGAGCAGTACTGACAGAACTGAACCTGGAACAGTACTGACAGAACTGGACCTGGAGCAGTACTGACAGAACTGTACCTGCTGGAGCAGTACTGACAGAACTGGACCTGGAGCAGTGCTGACAGAACTGGACCTGGAGTAGTACTGACAGAACTGGACCTGCTGGAGCAGTAATGACAGAACTGGACCTGGAGCAGTACTGACAGAACTAGGCCTGGAGCAGTACTGCCAGAACTGGACCTGGAGTAGTACTGACAGAACTGGACCTGGAGCAGTATTGACAGAACTGGACCTGCTGGAGCAGTACTGACAGAACTGGACCTGGAGCAGTATTGACAGAACTGAACCTGCTGGAGCAGTACTGACAGAACTGGACCTGGAGCAGTACTGACAGAACTGAACCTGCTGGAGCAGTACTGACAGAACTGGACCTGGAGCAGCAGTACTGACAGAACTGAACCTGCTGGAGCAGTACTGACAGAACTGGACCTGGAGTAGTACTGACAGAACTGAACCTGCTGGAGCAGTACTGACAGAACTGGACCTGGAGTAGTACTGACAGAACTGGACCTGGAGCAGTACTGACAGAACTGGACCTGCTGGAGTAGTACTGACAGAACTGAACCTGGAGTTGTACTGACAGAACTGGACCTGCTGGAGCAGTACTGACAGAACTGAACCTGGAGCAGTACTGACAGAACTGAACCTGGAACAGTACTGACAGAACTGGACCTGGAGTAGTACTGACAGAACTGAACCTGGAACAGTACTGACAGAACTGGACCTGGAGCAGTACTGACAGAACTGGACCTGCTGGAGCAGTACTGACAGAACTGGACCTGGAGCAGTATTGACAGAACTGGACCTGGAGTAGTACTGACGGAACTGGACCTGCTGGAGCAGTACTGACAGAACTGGACCTGGAGCAGTACTGACAGAACTAAGCCTGGAGCAGTACTGACAGAACTGGACCTGGAGTAGTACTGACAGAACTGGACCTGGAGCAGTATTGACAGAACTGGACCTGCTGGAGCAGTACTGACAGAACTGGACCTGGAGCAGTATTGACAGAACTGAACCTGCTGGAGCAGTACTGACAGAACTGGACCTGGAGCAGCAGTACTGACAGAACTGGACCTGGAGCAGCAGTACTGACAGAACTGGACCTGGAGCAGTACTGACAGAACTGAACCTGCTGGAGCAGTACTGACAGAACTGGACCTGGAGTAGTACTGACAGAACTGAACCTGCTGGAGCAGTACTGACAGAACTGGACCTGGAGTAGTACTGACAGAACTGGACCTGGAGTAGTACTGACAGAACTGGGCCTGGAGCAGTACTGACAGAACTGGGCCTGGAATAGTACTGACAGAACTGAACCTGGAACAGTACTGACAGAACTGAACCTGGAGCAGTACTGACAGAACTGGACCTGCTGGAGCAGTACTGACAGAACTGAACCTGGAACAGTACTGACAGAACTGGACCTGGAGCAGTACTGACAGAACTGTACCTGCTGGAGCAGTACTGACAGAACTGGACCTGGAGCAGTACTGACAGAACTGGACCTGGAGTAGTACTGACAGAACTGGACCTGCTGGAGCAGTACTGACAGAACTGGACCTGGAGCAGTACTGACAGAACTAGGCCTGGAGCAGTACTGCCAGAACTGGACCTGGAGTAGTACTGACAGAACTGGACCTGGAGCAGTATTGACAGAACTGGACCTGCTGGAGCAGTACTGACAGAACTGGACCTGGAGCAGTACTGACAGAACTGGACCTGCTGGAGCAGTACTGACAGAACTGAACCTGGAGCAGTACTGACAGAACTGAACCTGCTGGAGCAGTACTGACAGAACTGAACCTGGAACAGTACTGACAGAACTGGACCTGGAGCAGTACTGACAGAACTGTACCTGCTGGAGCAGTACTGACAGAACTGGACCTGGAGCAGTACTGACAGAACTAGGCCTGGAGCAGTACTGCCAGAACTGGACCTGGAGTAGTACTGACAGAACTGGACCTGGAGCAGTATTGACAGAACTGGACCTGCTGGAGCAGTACTGACAGAACTGGACCTGGAGCAGTATTGACAGAACTGAACCTGCTGGAGCAGTACTGACAGAACTGGACCTGGAGCAGTACTGACAGAACTGAACCTGCTGGAGCAGTACTGACAGAACTGGACCTGGAGCAGCAGTACTGACAGAACTGAACCTGCTGGAGCAGTACTGACAGAACTGGACCTGGAGTAGTACTGACAGAACTGAACCTGCTGGAGCAGTACTGACAGAACTGGACCTGGAGTAGTACTGACAGAACTGGACCTGGAGCAGTACTGACAGAACTGGACCTGCTGGAGTAGTACTGACAGAACTGAACCTGGAGTTGTACTGACAGAACTGGACCTGCTGGAGCAGTACTGACAGAACTGAACCTGGAGCAGTACTGACAGAACTGAACCTGGAACAGTACTGACAGAACTGGACCTGGAGTAGTACTGACAGAACTGAACCTGGAACAGTACTGACAGAACTGGACCTGGAGCAGTACTGACAGAACTGGACCTGCTGGAGCAGTACTGACAGAACTGGACCTGGAGCAGTATTGACAGAACTGGACCTGGAGTAGTACTGACGGAACTGGACCTGCTGGAGCAGTACTGACAGAACTGGATCTGGAGCAGTACTGACAGAACTAAGCCTGGAGCAGTACTGACAGAACTGGACCTGGAGTAGTACTGACAGAACTGGACCTGGAGCAGTATTGACAGAACTGGACCTGCTGGAGCAGTACTGACAGAACTGGACCTGGAGCAGTATTGACAGAACTGAACCTGCTGGAGCAGTACTGACAGAACTGGACCTGGAGCAGCAGTACTGACAGAACTGGACCTGGAGCAGTACTGACAGAACTGAACCTGCTGGAGCAGTACTGACAGAACTGGACCTGGAGTAGTACTGACAGAACTGAACCTGCTGGAGCAGTACTGACAGAACTGGACCTGGAGTAGTACTGACAGAACTGGACCTGGAGTAGTACTGACAGAACTGGGCCTGGAGCAGTACTGACAGAACTGGGCCTGGAATAGTACTGACAGAACTGAACCTGGAACAGTACTGACAGAACTGAACCTGGAGCAGTACTGACAGAACTGGACCTGCTGGAGCAGTACTGACAGAACTGGACCTGGAGTAGTACTGACAGAACTGGACCTGCTGGAGCAGTACTGACAGAACTGGACCTGGAGCAGTATTGACAGAACTGAACCTGCTGGAGCAGTACTGACAGAACTGGACCTAGAGCAGTACTGACAGAACTGAACCTGCTGGAGCAGTACTGACAGAACTGGACCTGGAGCAGCAGTACTGACAGAACTGGACCTGGAGCAGTACTGACAGAACTGAACCTGCTGGAGCAGTACTGACAGAACTGGACCTGGAGTAGTACTGACAGAACTGAACCTGCTGGAGCAGTACTGACAGAACTGGACCTGGAGTAGTACTGACAGAACTGGACCTGGAGTAGTACTGACAGAACTGGGCCTGGAATAGTACTGACAGAACTGGACCTGGAGTAGTACTGACAGAACTGGACCTGGAGCAGTACTGACAGAACTGAACCTGGAGCAGTACTGACAGAACTGAACCTGCTGGAGCAGTACTGACAGAAATGAACCTGGAACAGTACTGACAGAACTGGACCTGGCGTAGTACTGACAGAACTGAACCGGGAACAGTACTGACAGAACTGGACCTGGAGCAGTACTGACAGAACTAGACCTGGAGTAGTACTGACAGAACTGGACCTGGAGCAGTACTGACAGAACTGAACCTGCTGGAGCAGTACTGACAGAACTGAACCTGCTGGAGCAGTACTGACAGAAATGAACCTGGAACAGTACTGACAGAACTGGACCTGGCGTAGTACTGACAGAACTGAACCGGGAACAGTACTGACAGAACTGGACCTGGAGCAGTACTGACAGAACTAGACCTGGAGTAGTACTGACAGAACTGGACCTGGAGCAGTACTGACAGAACTGAACCTGCTGGAGCAGTACTGACAGAACTGGACCTGGAGCAGCAGTACTGACAGAACTGAACCTGGAACAGCACTGACAGAACTGGACCTGGAGTAGTACTGACAGAACTGGACCTGGAACAGTACTGACAGAACTAGACCTGGAGCAGTACTGACAGAACTGGACCTGCTGGAGCAGTACTGACAGAACTGGACCTGGAGCAGCAGTACTAACAGAACTGGACCTGGAGCAGCAGTACTGACAGAACTGAACCTGGAACAGTACTGACAGAACTAGACCTGGAGCAGTACTGACAGAACTGGACCTGCTGGAGCAGTACTGACAGAACTGGACCTGGAGCAGCAGTACTAACAGAACTGGACCTGGAGCAGCAGTACTGACAGAACTGAACCTGGAACAGTACTGACAGAACTGGACCTGGAGTAGTACTGACAGAACTGAACCTGGAACAGTACTGACAGAACTGGACCTGGAGCAGTACTGACAGAACTGGACCTGCTGGAGCAGTACTGACAGAACTGGACCTGGAGCAGTACTGACAGAACTGGACCTGGAGTAGTACTGACAGAACTGGACCTGCTGGAGCAGTACTGACAGAACTGGATTTTAAAGTCAATACGGAATTTAACTGGGAGCCAATGCAGGGCTGATAGGACTGGACTGATATGCTGAAATTTTCTAGTTCTGGTCAGAACCCTGGCTGCAGCATTTTGAACTATTTGAAGTTTATTTAAATTCCTATTTGAACATCCTGACAGTAGTGAGTTACAGTAATCTAATCTGGAGCTAACAAAGGCGTGCACCAATTTTTCCGCATCAACCTGTGATAATGCATTTCTTAACTTAGCAATGTTGCGGAGATGTAGAAAAGCTATCCTAGTAGTATTATCTATGTATTTATCAAATGATAGGTCAGAGTCGAGTATGACGCCTAGGTTTTTGGCTACTGTGCCAGGTGTAATGGGGTAGTCTGCGAGATTAAGCATTAGATCTGGAATTTTCTGTTTTGAGGCCTTAGGGCCCAGGAGGAGAACTTCTGTTTTGTCCTCATTAAGTTGGAGGAAGTTTAGGGACATCCAGCATTTAATATCTCTTACACAGGCCTCAATTTTTCCTAAACTGAGTTTGTCATCAGGTTTGGCTGATATGTAAAGTTGAGTGTCATCTGCATAGAAAATTGACACCATGTTTGTTTATAACTGTGCCCAATGGTAGCATATATAATGTAAATAATAGTGGTCCTAAAATGGAGCCTTGCGGGACCCCATATTTAACTTTTGTACGTTTAGATGGAATATTATTGAGCTCTACAAACTGATAGCGATTTGTTAAGTAAGAATGAAACCATGAAAGGGCTGTGCCTGAGACTCCCACCCAGCGTTCTAACCTTTCTAGCAAGATCCTATGATCAATTGTGTCGAAAGCTGCACTAAGATCAAGAAGCACTAACAGTGATACATAACCTTGATCTGAAGCAAGGAGGAGGTCATTTGTTACTTTAACTAATGCTGTTTCAGTACTGTGATGGGGCCTAAAACCAGATTGGAACTTTTCAAATATGTGATGCCTATGCAGATATAGGCATAATTGCTGGACAACAGCTTTTTCTATGATCTTAGATATAAATGATGTGTTTGAAATGGGTCTATAATTAGATAGCACAGTCGGATCAAGATTTGGTTTCTTGATCAGAGGTTTAATAACAGTTAGAAGAGGTTCAGTTACAGCTGGTAATACCTCTTTTAATAACTTTGAGGGAACCGAGTCTAGTGTGCAAGTAGCACAATTTAAGGAAGAAATTATTTTCTCTAATTCTGATTGTGGGAGTGGATGAAAAGCATCAAGTTTGTAATTTAAATCAATATCAACCAAACCAGATGACATACCAGTTGTATTGCTAATAAAAGGTTTTATATTTTTTCTAATACTCTCTATTTTATTATCAAAGAAATCTATAAATACATTACTAGTGAGGTTTACTGGAATCTGAGGTTCTGCGCCTGCTTGATTTTTTGTAAGTTTGGAAATAGTATTAAAAAGAAATCTAGGATTGTTTTTATCAGTGAGGCTAGGTATGCTGAGCGTGTTTTAGTGAGTGCCCGTTTGTAGTCAATAATGCTATCCTTCCAGGCACAGTGGAATACTTCCAACTTTGTAGATCGCCATTTACGCTCTAATTTACGTGCTATTTGTTTTAAGTTTCTAGTTTGGTCGGTGTACCACGGGGCGAGCTTTTTAGATCTAGTCTTTTTATATTTGAGTGGAGCTACTATATCTAGAGCTGATCTGCAGGTATTCTCTATGCAGCTGGTTAGACTATCTAACTCTCCTGGGTCGGATGGCGAGTGGGCTAGAGCAGTTAAATCAGGGAGGGTTTCAATAAACTGTGTTGCTGTTGATGAATTTATCGAGCGCTTTATACACTGCCGAGGAGGGCGGGTATTTATGTTGAGATGAATCTCAAATTGGACTAAATAGTGATCAGAGATAGCTACGGTTTGTGGGAGTATATTTATATTATCTACGTCGATACCCAGCGTTAAGATTAAATCTAGGGTAGGATTTTGATAATGTGTAGGTCCTACACATTTGTTAGGGAAAATGCACTTTTATTTACGGATGGACTAATTACATTAATAGACTGCATCTCAAATGAGTTTCAGATATCTAAGTATTTCTGATGAATTTCTAAACAATCACGATATGAAGAGTTTGGTTCCAAAATGCTATAAATCCATTTTGATCAATTTGAGTAAAAATGTGTTTTCTTTAGCAAGAAAGTGGTAGGCTGAAAACCACTGTTTTCTGTTTCAAACTATCAAATACCATACTAAGGTTAAAAAAAACACAAACAAATCAAATCAAGATTTTAATATTTAAAGATTTATTTAAAAAAAAACTATTTGTTTTTTCGCAAAACGCAATAAATCCATGCCATGTTTTTTTCAAAATGTCTTGTATATCCTTTGGCATCAATAGAACATTTTTTTGACTGAAAATGTGCAAAATACAATAACAAATAACTGTAAATTGTACATCTTAATATAATAGTTTGACCATTGGGCCTAAAAACACAAATTTCAAAACATTTCATTAATGAACAAGACATTGTCACGCTACAGCCCCGAACCCCGTGCGTGTGTTAATGTTGTCCGTGTCTTTATATGTACGTCCGGTGGTGTGTGTGTGTATGTGTGTGTGTGTGTGTGTGTGTTCACTTGTCTCGTTAAGACTAATGTGTTTCACGCGGTGCTTGTTAGGCTACGTGTATATAGTGTGTGTGTTTGTATCGTTTGGTGCTCGTCTTTAACGTGACATTCGTTGTGTGTGTTAAATCGTGTCAGCACGCCGTGAGCGTGTACTGTTTGTATTCTACTGGTGTTATGATGTGCCGTGAGCGTGTACTGTTCAGTGTGATTGACAGCTGTTTCAAGACACCGTGAGTGTGTCCAGCGTCAAGCCTAATACACGTAGCCTTTGAACGCACCTCGTCTTTGCATCCTCGACTCCCTCGCACCCGTTACAGACATAAATAGTAAAATAGTATAACTATTAACATAAATAGTATAACTGCTATACGAACAGGCTCCTCTATACCATCAAAAGCGTTCATTTTCGCGGATTTTGAGAATGAAAAACGAGATATTTTAACAAAGTAGGCTACAAGAATGACTCCCCTATGACTCCTCCCTCTCACACCACGCCCCATTATGACTCCTCCCTCTCACACCACGCCACACTATGACTCCTCCCTCTCACACCACGCCCCACTATGACTCCTCCCTCTCACACCACGCCACACTATGACTCCTCCCTCTCCCACCACGCCCCACTATGACTCCTCCCTCTCACACCACGACACACTATGACTCCTCCCTCTCACACCACGCCCCACTATGACTCCTCCCTCTCACACTACACCACACTATGACTCCTCCATCTCACACCACGCCACACTATGACTCCTCCCTCTCACACCACGCCCCACTATGACTCCTCCCTTTCACACCACGCCACACTATGACTCCTCCCTCTCACACCACGCCCCACTATGACTCCTCCCTCTCACACCACGCCCCACTACCCCTACCCCTCACACTACACACTACCCCTCACTTTACACACTACCCCTCACACTACACACTACCCCTCACACTACACCCTACCCCTCACCCCTAACACTACACACTAGCCCTAACTCTACACACTACCCCTCACACTACACACTAGCGCTAACACTACACCCTACCCCTCACACTACACACTATCCCTCACCTTACCCCTAACACTACACACTACAACTCACACTACCCCTCACACTGCCTCTCGTTGCCTCTCCTTGGGAAACCTCTTCTCCTGTCTTATTTCTCTCCTCCCGTCTTCTTTCTCTTCCCCTATCTTCCTCCTCTTCTCCTATCTTCCTCCTCTTCTCCTGTCTTCCTGCTCTTCTCCTGTCTTCCTGCTCTTCTCCTATCTTCCTCCTCTTCTCCTATCTTCCTCCTCTTCTCGTGTCTTCCTCCTCTTCTCCTGTCTTCCTCCTCTTCTCCTGTCTTCCTCCTCTTCTCCTGTCTTCCTGCTCTTCTCCTATCTTCCTCCTCTTCTCCTGTCTTCCTCCTCTTCTCCTGTCTTCCTCCTCTTCTCCTGTCTGTGTGGCACAGCCCACTCCAGTGCAGGCTCACTTTTGTCTATCGACCCCTGAAGGACGTCCTCCTACCGAAACCCTCGAATTAACGAGCTTAACGAAGCGTCGGCTCACCTCGTACTGAGAAATATTTATTTGAGACGGAGAATGGATATGTATGGAGGTGAGCTGGAGCTCAGTGGGAAGCTGCTGCCGGATCGCAGTCCATCATCAATGTAATAATGACAATGATCCCGCACCACTGTGGACATGACAGCATAACTGCTTCCCTTTCCTGAGAAACACGCAGACACACACACACACACATGCTTATACACACATGAACACATACATGGATGTATACACACACTCAAATTTAACATGCGCACACACACACACACACACACACACACATACAAGAAGCAAAGAGACAACTGTCACATCGTGGATGTGACATTCCACAGAATATTATTTGGGTATACTAGTTAATAAACACGAGACACACGCCCTCAAAGACACATGTGTGAGGAGGTGAATTCATCAGGCCTCGTTTCTGTGTATGTCAACAATGTAGCAAAATTTACAAAATGATCTATAGAAACATTTCTACATTTCAAGCACCATTTCTACCATTTGGGTTAGGGATGGGCTTAGCATTATGGTCAGGATTAGGGTTAGGGTCAGAGTTTGGTTTAGGGTTGGGGTGAGGGTTAGGGTCAGAGTTTGGGTTTGGGTTAGGGTTGGGGTGAGGGTTAGGGTCAGGGTTGGGGTTAGGGTTGGTGATCTGTATGGTGTGTCCCTCTTACACAGTATGTTCAGTTGTAGAGCTCAGCAACTGGTTCAGACCCAGAAGGCTTGAAGATGGACCAGACCAATTATTCCTCCCTCACCTGCCTCTGGAAGCATGATAACACAACCACAGGTGGACACACACACACACACACACACACAAAGAAATACATACAGACAAGTCCACCCTAACACACATACAATTACACACACAAACAAGCATACACACAGAAACATACATAAAACAAATGCACACACACACACACACACACACACACACACACGCACACACACACATACAAACACACACACGTACAGAAACACACTCATGCATTCATACACACATACATGAGAGAGATAGGGAGGGAGAGAGAGAGAGAGGGACGCTCTGGATAAGAGCGTCTGCTAAATGCCATAAATGTAAATGAGGGAGAGAGAGAGAGAAGGAGAAAGAAAGAGAAGGCATGATTAGAAACAAAGACACAGAAAG